>NC_048579.1:62440079-62740079 GCF_013265735.2 Oncorhynchus mykiss
GGCACACACCTGTCTATATATATGGTATCACAGTTGACAGTGCATGTCAGAGCAAAAACCAATCCATGAGGTCGAAGGAATTGTCCATAGAGCTCAGAGACAGAATTGTGTTAAGGCGCAGATCTGGGGAAGGGTACCAAAAGATGTCTGCAGCATTGAAGGTCCGCAAGAACACAGTGGCCTCCATCATTCTTAAATGGAAGAAGTTTGGAATCACCAAGACTCTTCCTAGAGCTGTCCGCCCGCCCATATTGAGCAATCGAGGGAGAAGGGCCTTGGTCAGGGAGATGACCAAGAACCTGACAGAGTTCCTCTGTGGAGATGGGAGAACTTTCCAGAAGGACAACCACCTCTGCAGCACTCCACATATCAGGCCTTTATGGTAGAGTGGCCAGAATGAAGCCACGCTTCAGTAAAAGGCACATGACAGCCCATTTGCTAAAAGGCCTAAAGAACTCTGACCATGAGAAACAAGATTCTCTGGTCTGATGAAACCAAGTTTGAAGTCTTTGGCCTGAATGCCAAGCATCAACTCTGGAGGAAGCCAGACACCGCTTATCAGCTGGCCTATACTATCCCTCTGTGAAGCATGGTGGTGGTAGCACACAGCCAGACTTGAACCTGATCTAACATCTCTGATGAGACCTGACAATAGCTGTGCAGCGATGCTCCCCATCCAACCTGACAGAGCTTGAGAAGATCTGCAGAGAAGAATGGGAGAAACTCCCCAAATACAGGTGTGTCAAGCTTGTAGTGTCATACCCAAGAAGACACGAGGCTGTAATCGCTGCCAAAGATGCTTCAACAAAGTACTGAGTAAAGGGTCTGAACACTTATGTCAATGTAATATTTAAGTTGTGTTTAAAAAATGTTAAAAAATAATGTTGGAAAAACCTGTTTTTGCTTTGTCATTATGGGGTTTTGTGTATAGATTGAGGTAAAAAAACAATTTAATCCATTTTAGAATAAAGCTGTAACGTAACAACATGTGGAGGGAGGGTTGTGTGTGTGATTTGATATAGTCGGTGTCCCAGCGTCTCCGTTTCCCCTTTGACCTTCAAGCAGGTGAAGACATGCGCACCCACACGCACCCACACACACACACATGTGCACCCACACACACACACATGTGCACCCACACACACAATCACTTTGCCATGCATCTGTTAGTAGACAACTAGACATGGCAGGTAGCCTAGTGATTAGAGCGTTGGTATATAGACTTAAATAAAGGTGAAATAAAACATAAAAAAAAAAAAAACATCAATCACTGATCCGCTGGTGTTGTGTTTACAGACCGTGCTGCTCACACACACACACACTCACACACAAGCACGCATACACACACACCATGATCAATGGACTGTGATTATCTCTATTTGGTTTGGCGGCAGATTGTGGAAGGGAGAGTGGAAAGACAAGAGAAAGACAGTGAAAGACTAAGTGCTTTAATGGGACTGAGAGGGAGATGTTGAGGGAGATAGATAGGGGATGAGAGGGAGATGGATAGGGGATGAGAGGGAGATGTTGAGGGAGATGGATAGGGGATGAGAGGGAGATGTTGAGGGAGATGAATAGGGGATGAGAGGGAGATGTTGAATGAGATGGATAGGGGATAAGAGGGAGATGTTGAATGAGAGAGTGGATGAGAGGGAGATGTTGAGGGAGATAGTGGATGAGAGGGAGATGTGGAGGTAGATTGAGAGGGATATGTTGAATGAGAGAGGGGATGAGAGGAAGATGTTGAATGAGAGAGTGGATGAGAGGGAGATGTTGAGGGAGATAGTGGATGAGAGGGAGATGTGGAGGGAGATGGATAGTGGATGAGAGAGAGATGTTGAGGGAGATAGATAATGGATGAGCAGGAGATGTTGAGGGAGATGTTGAATGAGATGGGATGAGAGGGAGATGGATAGTGGATGGGAGGGAGATGGATAGTGGATGGGAGGGAGATGGATAGTGGATGAGAGGGATATGGATAGTGGATGAGAGGGAGATGGATAGTGGATGAGAGGGAGATGGATAGTGGATGAGAGGGAGATGGATAGTGGATGAGAGGGAGATGGATAGTGGATGAGAGGGAGATGGATAGTGGATGAGAGGGAGATGGATAGTGGATGAGAGGGAGATGGATAGTGGATGAGAGGGAGATGGATAGTGGATGAGAGGGAGATGGATAGTGGATGAGAGGGAGATGGATAGTGGATGAGAGGGAGATGGATAGTGGATGAGAGGGAGATGGATAGTGGATGAGAGGGAGATGGATAGTGGATGAGAGGGAGATGGATAGTGGATGAGAGGGAGATTAATAGTGGATGAGAGGGAGATGTGGAGGGAGATGGATAGTGGATGAGAGGGAGATGGATAGTGGATGAGAGGGAGATGAATAGTGGATGAGAGGGAGATGGATAGTGGATGAGACGGATATGTTGAGGGAGATAGTGGATGAGAGGGAGATGTGGATGGAGATGGATAGTGGATGAGAGGGAGATGGATAGTGGATGAGAAGGAGATGGATAGTGGATGAGAGGGAAATGGATAGTGGATGAGAGGGAGATGGATAGTGGATGAGAGGGAGATGGATAGTGGATGAGAGGGAGATGGATAGTGGATGAGAGGGAGATGGATATTGGATGAGAGAGAGATGGATAGTGGATTAGAGAGAGATGGATAGTGGATGAGAGAGAGATTGAGGGAAATAGATAGTGGATGCGAGAGAGATGTTGAGGGAGATAGTGGATGAGAGGGAGATTTTGAGGGAGATAGGGGATGAGAGGGAGAGAGAGGGGATGAGAGGGAGAGAGAGGGGATGAGAGGGAGATGGATAGGGGATGAGAGGGAGATGGATAGTGGATGAGAGGGAGATGGATAGTGGATGAAAGGGAGATGGATAGTGGATGAGAGGGAGATGGATAGTGGATGAGAGGGAGATGGATAGTGGATGAGAGAGAGATGGATAGTGGATGAGAGAGATGTTGAGGGAGATAGTGGATGAGAGAGAGATGTTGAGGGAGATAGTGGAAGAGAGGGAGATGTTGAGGGAGATAGATAGGGGGTGAGAGTGATATAGATAGGTGATGAGAGTGATATAGATAGGGGATGAGAGGGAGGGAGATAGATAGGGGATGAGAGGGAGATAGATAGTGGATGAGAGAGATGTTGAGGGAGATGGATAGTGGATGAGAGGGAGATGTTGAGAGAATAGGGGATGAGAGGGAGAGGTAGGTAGTGGGTGAGAGGGAGATAGTGGGTGAGAGGGAGATAGAAAGTGGGAGAGAGGGAGATATATAGTGGGTGAGAGGGAGATAGATAGAGGGAGATAGTGGGTGAGAGGGCAACGGAGTTTCAGTGAGACAGAGAATTAGAGGAAAAAAATAATTAAGTAAAGAGAAGTTGCAAGGGAGGCGTGACTGACAGAGAGAAAGTGAAAGATAAAGAGGGAGAGTAAGAGTGACAGGGAGAGCGAGAGTGACAGAGAGCGGCAGAGTGAGAGAGGATAGTGGAGTGACCTTCTGCCAGGTACTTACTAACGAGCCGACAGGGAACGTCTCCGCCCTGCCATTACCCAGGTCACTTCACTCCTAGTACCGGCCAATCAGCAGACAGACCTGCCTCTGCCCCTTGTCCCTTTAGAACATTGTAGCTGAAACACATTGCTGTCTATTGTATCAGCTAGAACTGACTGGTAATAGGCACCATTTTAGATTGTGTAACCGTGAGAAACACTTCTGATTTTGCTAAGCTAGTTTTCATAATTGTGTGGGTGTGAGTGTGTGCAGGTGGGTGGCGAGTCTGACTGATTAAGGTTTTGATTACACACCCAATTAGGGTGTCAAAAGCCCTGGGGTGTGGAGACTACACCACTGCTGAAACCGATCCAGGCTAGCGTTAAAACCTGTTTGGGATAGGGGGCAGCATTTTCACGTTCGGATAAAAAGCGTGCCCAGAGTAAACTACCTGCTACTCAGGCCCAGAAGCTAATATATGCATATTAACAGTAGATTTGGATAGAAAACACTCTGTTTCTAAAACTGTTTAAATGATGTCTGTGAGTATAGCAGAACTCATATGACAGGCGAAAACCTGAGAAAAATCCAACCAGCAAGTGGGAAATCTGAGGTTTGTAGTTTTTCAACTCATTGCCTATCGAATATACAGTGTCTATGGGGTCATATTGCACTTCCTAAGGCTTCCACTAGATGTCAACAGTCTTTAGAACGTTGTTTCAGGCTTCTAGTGTGAAGTGGGAGAGAATGAGAGCTGTTTTAACCAGAGGTCTGACAGAAGGCCATGAGCTGATCACGCGCGCACCCGTGAGAGCGACTTGCATTTCTAAAGGAATTCTCCTGTTGGAACATTATTGAAGATTTATGTTAAAAACATCCTAAAGATTTGATTCTATACATCGTTTGACATGTTTCTACGAACTGTAATATAACTTTTTGAACTTTTCGTATGCATTTTCGCCTGGACTTGGATTTGTGAACTAAATGCGCTAACAAAAGGAGGTATTTGGACATAAATGATGGACTTTATTGAACAAAACAAACATTTATTATGGAACTGGGATTCCTTAAGGTGCATTCTGATGAAGATCATCAAAGGTAAGTGAATATTTGTAATGCTATTTCTACCTTTTACTGACTCCACAACATGGCGGGTATCTGTATGGCTTGTTTTTGTGTCTGAGCGCCGTACTCAGATTATTGCATGGTTTGCTTTTTCTGTAAAGCTTTTTTGAAATTTGACACAGCGGTTGCATAAAGGAGAAGTACATCTATAATTCTGTGCATAACACTTGTATCTTTTATCAAAGTTTATGATGAATATTTCTGTAAATTAATGTGGCGCTCTGCAAATTCGCCGGATGTTTTCGAGGCACAACATTACTGAACAACGCGCCAATGTAAACTGAGACTTTTGGAAATGAATATGAACTTTATCGAACAAAACATACATGTATTGTGTAACATGAAGTCCTATGAAGATCATCAAAGTTAGTGATTAATTTGATCTCTTTCTGCTTTTTGTGACTCTCTTTTGCTGGAAAATGGCTATGTGTTTTTTCTGACTAGGCTCTGACCTAACATAATCATATGGTGTGCTTTCGCTGTAAAGCTTTTTTGAAATCAGACATGATGGGTAGATTAACAAGAAGTCTAGCTTTTAATTTGGTTTATTGCACTTGTGAATGTATGAAAGTTAAATATTTCTAAAAAATTGTTTTGAATTTCACACTCTACCTTTTCAGCGGATGTTGTCGAAGCGGAACCCCTAGCCTAACAAGTTTTAACCAACTGTATGCTAACTCCAACACACACAGAGACTGGCCCAGGCACTAACGAATGCTAACTCCAATGCCCAGACTGGTCCAGGCTAACACGCTAACCAATGCTAACTCCACCACTCACAAACACTGGTCCAGGCTAAAGTGCTAACAAATGCTAACTCCAACACTCACAGACTGGTCCAGGCTAAGGTGCTTCACCACTCACCAACACTTTCCCAGGCTAATGCTAACCAACACTAAGTCCACCATACTCTCTCTCCTCCGCTGTTCAGGAATTCACTTTGCATATCCCTCTTCATATCTGATTGGTACAGACATGGCTCAATGACAGCTGACCTATCCTGTCAGAGTGCTGTGAATTGTGAGTGATTCCCGATGTCCCTGATTAGGTGTGTCCTGCAGGGGCCCAGATAATAAATGCAATTTTGTGTGTGTGTGTGTGTGTGTGTGTGAGTTTATGCATGGTCTGTGTATGTGTGTATATGTGTGAGTTTATGCATGGTCTGTGTATGTGTGTATATGTGTGAGTTTATGCATGGTCTGTGTATGTGTGTATATGTGTGAGTTCATGCATGGTCTGTGTATGTGTGTATATGTGTGAGTTTATGCATGGTCTGTGTATGTGTGTATGTGTGTGAGTTTATGCATGGTCTGTGTGTGTGTGTGTGTGTGTGTGTGTGTGTGTGTTTTGTGCCTTAAGAAAGTATTAATACCCCTTGACTTTTTCTCCATTTTGTTGTCTTGATTAAATTGTGATTGTTTTGTCACTGGCTTACACACAATAGTCCATAATGTCAAAGTGGAGTTACACTACCGCTCAACAGTTTGGGGTCACTTAGAAATGTCCTAGAAGGCCAGCATCCCAGAGTCACCTCTTCACTGTTGACGTTGAGACTGGTGTTTTGCGGTTACTATTTAATGAAGCTGCCAGTTGAGGACTTGTGAGGCATCTGTTTCTCAAACTAGACACTCTAATGTACTTGTCCTCTTGCTCAGTTGTGCACCGGGGCCTCCCACTCCCACTCCTCTTTCTATTCTGGTTAGTGCCAGTTTGCGCGGGTCTGTGAAGGGAGTGGTACACAGCGTTGTATGAGATCTTCAGTTTCTTGTCAATTTCTCACATGGAATAGCCTTCATTTCTCAGAACAAGAATAGACTGACGAGTTTCAGAAGAAAGTCCTTTGTTTCTGGCCAATTTCAACCTGTAATCGAACCCACAAATGCTGATGCTCCAGATACTCAACTATTATATAGAAGGCCAGTTTTATTGCTTCTTTAATCCGAACAACAGTTTTCAACTGTGATAACATAATAGCAAAAGGGTTTTCTAATGATCAATTAGCCTTTTAAAATGATAAACCTGGATTAGCTAACACAACGTGCCATTGGAGCACAGGAGTGATGGTTGCTGATAATGGGCCTCTGTATGCCTATGTAGATATTCCATAACAAATCTGCCGTTTCCAGCTACAATACAATAGTGTATTGACAATAGTCAACACACTGTGTACACGTGCGCATACACACACACACACACACACACTAACACACATTCTGTCACTCTCTCTCATGCACATATACACTCTCTCGCTCTCAATTCAATTCAAGGGGCTTTATTGGCATGGGAAACATATGTTTACATTACCAAAGCAATTGAAATGGATCAAAAAAAGTGAATTGAACAATAAAAAGTGAACAGTAAAATTTACACGCATACAAGTTCCAAAATAATAGACATTTCAAATGTCATGTCTATATACAGTGTTGTAACGATGTGAAAATAGTTCAAGTAAAAAAGAGAAAATAAATCAACATAAATATGGGTTGTATTTACAATGGTGTTTGTTCTTCACTGGTTGCCCTTTTCTTGTGGCAACAGGTCACAAATATTGCTTCCCCCAGTAGATATGGTAGTTTATCAAAATTGGATTTGTTTTCGATTCTTTGTGGATCTGTGTAATCTGAGGGAAATATGTGTCTCTAATATGGTAATACATTGGGTAGGAGGTTAGGAAGTGCAGCTCAGTTTCCACCTCATTTTGTGGGCAGTATGCACATACAGTGGGGCAAAAAAGTATTTAGTCAGCCACCAATTGTGCAAGTTCTCCCACTTAAAAAGATGAGAGGCCTGTAATTTTCATCATAGGTACACTTCAACCATGACAGACAAAATGAGAAAAAAACAGAAAATTACATTTTAGGATTTTTAATGAATTTATTTGCAAATTATGGTGGAAAATAAGTATTTGGTCACCTACAAACAAGCAAGATTTCTGGCTCTCCCAGACCTGTAACTTCTTCTTTAAGAGGCTCCTCTGTCCTCCACTCGTTACCTGTATTAATGGCACCTGTTTGAACTTGTTATCAGTATAAAAGATACCTGTCCACAACCTCAAACAGTCACACTCCAAACTCCACTATGGCCAAGACCAAAGAGCTGTCAAAGGACACCAGAAACAAAATTGTAGACCTTGTAGGGCTTTGCCTAATGAGCATGACATTAACACATGCAAGCACACACACACACACACAAATACACAACTAAATGAGTCGTTTGTGTCAGGTGGGGGAGATAATAATAATAATAGAAGAGGGAGTGTTGCTCCTACTCCCCCTCTTTCTCATGTTCCCTGATCTGAAACCTGGTATTCCATGTGGAACAGTAACTTTACAAGCGAGCTGACGTAGAGTGTGTGTTTCTCCGTGTGTGAGTGTGTGTGTGTGTGTGTGCTCTGAACAGGCGTGGAGTGTTTATTAACCATCCAATTGTCAGCCATGACATGTTCATTAGCTGGCCTTGCATTGTGAAAACTGAGACCCTTGAGAGGTGTGTCTGAGGTCTTAATGAACCGGGAGGGAGGGTGAGAAAAGGGAGAGCGAGAGAAAGAGAAGGGGCGAATGGGGCAAGAAAGTTGGAGAGGAGTGTACCATCACAGAGGAAGAGGAGTGTAGAATCACAGGGGGAGAGGAGAGGAGTGTAGCCTCACAGAGGGAGAGGAGAGGAGTGTAGCATCACAGGGGGAGAGGAGTGTAGCCTCACAGAGGGCGAGGAGAGAAGTGTAGCATCACAGAGGGAGATGAGAGGAGTGTAGCATCACGGGGAGAGGAGTGTAGCCTCACAGAGGGCGAGGAGAGAAGTGTAGCATCACAGGGGGAGAGGAGAGAAGTGTAGCATCACAGGAGGAGTGAAGTGTAGCATCACAGAGGGAGAGGAGTGAAGTGTAGCATCACAGAGGGAGAGGAGTGAAGTGTAGCATCACAGAGGGAGAGGAATGAAGTGTAGCATCACAGAGGGAGAGGAGTGAAGTGTAGCATCACAGAGGGAGAGGAGTGAAGTGTAGCATCACAGGAGGAGAGGAGTGAAGTGTAGCATCACAGAGGGAGAGGAGTGAAGTGTAGCATCACAGAGGGAGAGGAGTGAAGTGTAGCATCACAGGGGGAGAGGAGTGGAGCCTCACAGGGGAGAGGAGAGGAAAACTATATAATGTGAGTATGAATGTTGATGAATACAGTCATTATGATGAGGATTACATATACACAAGGAGAGAGACACACATTCACCTACTTTGCACTCCTATGTTGTTCACTTATTCAAAATATGGGGCAGACCTGGCTCCTGCTCAACAGCTGGTGAATCTCCAGACCTTCAATCTTCATGGGCGTGTCTTGGGGGACATACAGTAGCTCATACACTGGTACAAATACCAGAAATATGTCAAATATACAGTGATGTGAAAAAGTATTTGCCCCCTTTCTAATTTTCTATACTTTTGAATGTTTTTTACCTGATCTTCAACCAAAACCTAATATTAGATCAAGAGAACCTGAGTGAACAAATAACACAACTACCTATTTATTTCACAAACAAAGTTATGCAATACCCAATTCCCCTGTGTGAAAAAGTAGTTGACCCATTTCACTCAGTAATGGGTTGTGCCATCTTTCACTGCAATGACTCCAACCAAACGCTTCCTGTAGTTGTTGATCAGTCTCTCACGTCACTGTGGAGGAATTTTGGTTGACTCTTGCATGCACAACTGCTGTAACTCAGTGACATTTGTGGGGTTTCAAGCATGTACTGCTCAAATAAAATAAAATCAAACTTTATTTGTCACATGTACACCTTACTGTGAAATGCTTACTTTACAAGCACTTAACCAACAGTGTAGACCTTACTGTGAAATGCTTACTTTACAAGCACTTAACCAACAGTGTAGACCTTACTGTGAAATGCTTACTTTACAAGCACTTAACCAACAGTGTAGTTCAAGAAGACCTTACTGTGAAATGCTTACTTTACAAGCACTTAACCAACAGTGTAGTTCAAGAAGACCTTACTGTGAAATGCTTACTTTACAAGCACTTAACCAACAGTGTAGACCTTACTGTGAAATGCTTACTTTACAAGCACTTAACCAACAGTGTAGTTCAAGAAGACCTTACTGTGAAATGCTTACTTTACAAGCACTTAACCAACAGTGCAGTTCAAGAAGACCTTACTGTGAAATGCTTACTTTACAAGCCCTTAACCAACAGTGCAGTTCATGAAGAGTTAAGAAAATATTTACCAAATAAACTAAAGTAAAAAAATTATATACAGGGTGTACCGGTACCGAGTCGGTGTGCGGGGATAGATCAAGTTAGAGGTTAGAGGTAATTTGTACATGTAGGTAGGGGTGAAGTGACTATGCATAGATAATAAACAGGTAGTAGCAGCAGTGTACAAAACAAATCGGAGGGGGGAGGTAATAGTCCGGTGGCCATTTGATTAGTTGTTCAGCAGTCTTATGGCTTGGGGGTAGAAGCTGTTAAGGAGCCTTTTGGTCCTAGACTTGGTCCTCCGGTGCCGTGCTGTAGCAGAGATAACAGTCTATGACTTGGGTGATTGGAGTCTGACAATTTTATGGGATTACCTCTGACACCGCCTATTGTATAGGTCCTGGATGTCAGGAAGCTTGGCCCCAGTGATGGACTGGGCCGTACGCACTACCCTCTGTAGCGTCTTACGGTCAGATGCCAAGCAGTTGCCATACCTGTCAGTGATGCAATGCTCTCTGGTGCAGCTGTAGAACTTTTTGAGGATCTGGGGACCCAAGCCAAATCTTTTCAGTCTCCTGAGGGGGAAAATATTATGTTGTGCCCTCTTCATGACTGTCTTGGTATGTTTGGACCATGATAGCTCGTTGGTGATGTGGACACTAAGTAACTTGAAACTCCCGACCCTCTCCACTACACCCCCGTTGATGTTAATGGGGGCCTGTTAGGTCCGCCTTTTCCTGTAGTCCACGATCAGGAAGTCTAGGATCCAGTTGCAGAGGGAGGTGTTTCGTCCCAGGGTCCTTAGCTTAGTGATGAGCTTCGTGGGCACTATGGTGTTGAATGCAGAGCTGTAGTCAGTGAACAGCATTCTCATATAGGTGTTCCTTTTGTCCAGGTGGAAAAGGGCAGTGTGGAGTGCGATGGAGATTGCGTCATCTGTGAATCTGTTGGGGCGGTATGCGAATTGGAGTGGGTCTAGGATATCCGGGAAGATTCTGTTGATGTGAGCCATAACCAGCCTTTCAAAGCACTTCATGGCTTCCAACATGAGTGCTACGGGGCCGTAATCATTTGGGAAGGTTACCTGCTCTCGTGCATGCTTCAGTGTTGCTTGCCTCGAAGCGAGCATAAAAAGCATTTAGCTAGTAGGCTCACGTCACTGGGCAGCGCACGTCTGGGGTTCCCTTTGTAGTCCATAATAGTGGACACATCCGACGAGCGTCAGAGTTGATATAGTAGGATTCAATCTTAATCCTGTATTGATGCTTTGCGTGTTTGATGGTTTGTCTGAGGGCATAGCGGGATTTCTTATAGGCGTCCAGATTAGTGTGCCGCTCCTTGAAAGCGGCAGCTCTAGCCTTTAGCTCGATAATGATGTTGCCTGTAATCCATGGCTTCTGGTTGGGATATGTACGTACAGTCACTGTGGGGACAACGTTGTTGATGCACTTATTGATGAAGCCGATGACTGAGGTGGCATACTCCTCAATTCCATTGGATGATCCCAGAACATATTCCAGTCTGTGCTAGCAAAACAGTCCTGTAGCGTAGCATCCGCGTCATCTGACCACTTCCGTATTGAGTTAGTACTTCCTGCTTAGTTTTTGCTTGTAAGCAGGAATCAGAAGGATAGAATTATGATCAGATTTGCCAAATGGAGAGAGAGGACAGCTTTGATTGCATCTCTGTGTGTGGAGTAAATGTGGTCTAGAGTTGTTTTTTTTCCCTCTGGTTGCACATGTGACATGCTGGTAAAAATTGGAATAAAACTGATTTAAATGTGCCTGCATTAACTTCCCCGGCCACTAGGAGCGCTGCTTCTGGGTGAGCATTTTCTTGTTTGTTTATGGCCTTATAGAGTTGGTTGAGTGAGGTCTTAGTGCCAGCATTGGTCTGTGGTGGTAAATAGATGGCTACGAATAATATAGATGAGAACTCTCTTAGTAGATAGTGTGGTCTACAGCTTATCATAAGGTACTCTACCTCAGGTGAGCAATACCTCGAGACTTCTTTAATATTAGACATCATGCACCAGCTGTTATTGACAAAAAGACACACACCCCCACCCCTCGTCTTACCAACCGTAGCTTCTCTGTTCTGTCGGCGCATTGAAAATCCCTCCAGCTCTATATTATCCGTGTTGTCATTCAGCCACGACTCAGTGTAACATAAGATATTAATTTCTTTTACAGGATAATCGTAGATCATATTTTTTTTCCATGTTAGCAAGTAGAATTGGCGGCAGTTGGAGTTTACTCGCTCGCCTACAGATTCTCAAAGGCAGCCTGATCTGCGTCCTCTTTTCCTCCGTCATTTCTTCACACAAATGACGGGGATTTGGGCCTGTTCCCGGGAGAGCCTTATATCTTTCTTGTCGGACTCGTTAAAGGAAAAATCTTCTTCCAGTTCACGGTGAGTCATCCCAGTTCTGATGTCCAGAAGTTATTTTCGGTCATAAGAGGCGGTAGCAGCAACATTATGTACAAAATAAGTAAAAAACTAAGTTAAAAACAAACAAAATTGCTCAATTGGTTACCGGCATGTAAAACTTCAGCCATCCTCTTCGGTGCCATTACATTATGCTCATTTCAAGTCCTGTCACAACCTCTTAGTTGGGATTAGGTCTGGACTTTGACTAGGCCATTCCAAAACTTCAAATGTTTCTTTTTAGCCATTTTCATGTGACTTGATTGTTTGTTTTGTATCATTGTCTTGCTGCATGACCCAGCTGCACTTCAGCTTCAGCTCACCGACGGATGGCCTGACGTTCTCCTGTAGAATTCTCTGATACACAGCAGAATTCATGGTTCTTTCTATTAAAGCAAGTCATCTAGGTCCTGAGGCAGCAAAGCATCCCCAAACCATCACACAACACCACCATGCTTGACCGTTGGTATAAGGTTCTTAATGTGGAATGCAGTGTTTGGTTTTCACCAGGCATCATGGGACCCATGTTGACCAAAAAGTTATGCTTTTGAATCACCCGTCCATAGAACATTCTTCCAAGAGTATTGATGATCATCCAAGGGCTTCCGGGTACTTTTTGGCAATCTTGAGTCAACTTTTTGGATGAGATGGGTTTTTTGTAAAGTCAGGTTCCGTTTATCTAATAATATGTTTTAGTTAAAGATCAGATAACATTCAGTATCGAAAATATGGAAAAATAGAGAAAATCAGAAAGATGGGCAAATACTTTTTCACAGCACTGTACATTATGTCAGCATCTCCCTATGGATTACCATGCTACCTGACACTGCCCCTCTCACCGTACTCTGACTATTCCCTATTGGCCTCAAGTAAAACTATCTCATTCCCCATTGGCCCTGTACGCCGCCTGTCACTCTGATCACTTCTCGTTGATGTATTGCACCCTAACTCTCTATAGGATAGTGATGCTTCTGTTGTGTTCCCCTTTGGCCCACTGTCCCCTGGTAGGAAGGGATGTCTTTGGAAGACATCCATCGCTATCTTTCTCTCCCCCCTCTCTCCCCGTCAACCTCTACCTGTCTCTCTGTCTGTGTGTCACTGTCCCAGAACTTTTAGTCCCCTGATGTGGCGTTGTCTTAACAACCTGCCACATCGACCCCTTCCTCTTACTCTCAGTAATAAACCTTGAGTTCTTGCAGACACACTGGCCTGCGTTTTGTGTATAAGATGTTAGTGTGAACAGTAATCTAGAGCAGCAGTAGTTATTCTGCTGGCTGTAAATGGTGTGTTGTGTAAAGCGTCTGTATCTATGTCTGCATTACAGCTTTCACTCTCTCACTACACTTGTTTTCCTTCTCTGGAATTCCGTGTGTGTGTGTGTGTGTGTGTGTGTGTGTGTGTGTGTGTGTGCGCACACATGTAGGTGTTGTACAGTTATTGTGAAGTCATGCAAACACTCCTTGAAAAATACACACACACACACACACACACACACACACACACACAGGCAGGCTAATGAGTGTGTTGTGAGAGGAAGTGGAGATAATCCTCACTTAATGAATCCTGTGTTCTTTTCCAAGAGTCCTGCTCCTCCAGTGCACAGCTCACGGGGTACTTTCACATGTCCCTCTATATTGAACAAAAAACATACTGGAATTCTCAGCGTCACACCAGTGAATTGCAGCACAGTACTGAATTCTTATGTGGCAAAAGTTACACACACAATCACAATACTTAGCCACATCTGCTAACATTGCCTTTGTTCTCCTCTCTCGCCCTCTCCATTTCTCCCTCCAGCCCAAACAGCGGACCTCCCTCTCCTCCTCCCTGGATGTCCAGAACCAGAGGCCAGTCAACCACAGCTGTGATCCCTCCGAGGTGAGCTCGTCCCTGGGCTACGCCAGCTTCAGCACCAGCCCCCCTGCCAGCCCGCCAGTCAGCCCCAACCAGGACTCACCTGGCTCCAACGACGACTGCCCCCCCACAGGTACCCAAGGGACAGATTTTGGACATAGCATGACTTGTAGAGAATGAGGGATCATGTCAGCTCCATTTAGATAGCTTTTGTAGCTTTTAATTGGACAAATACTGGAAACAGCCAATTAGCCCCTATGAAATTGTCTTTTCCCTAGAGATTTTCACTCTTTGGGAATTTTTATCCATCTTCTTCCTTCCTATTCCCTTTGCGTGTAGTGGATCTGGACGTTTCCATCTGGACACAATTTTCTAGTCTTTATTTCATTTATTCGCATTTTACCTCTAGGCCTTTTTCTCTTTTTCTCTCTGGCGTCCTCATTCACGGAGACCTTGAAGGGAGAGGGAGGGATGACACCTCGGCGATAGATTGATTCTGTCTGGCTTTTGTGACACCTGAAATCAGCCAGAGGTAACTCAGCTGTAGATAAGGTCTGGATCAGTGTCGTTCTTCATGCAATATCATTCTCTGGTCCTACCATCTTACATAGGTGTCATCCAAAGTCAAACCGACCTCTGCCCTCTATCCACCTCTTGCAGGTGTTCTTGTAGATCTGAGAGGAATGGAAAGATGTAACGTAAGAAATATTGAACCAACCTCACCTTGCCCTCCAACTGGTGGGAATGTAATGTTATTGTTTAGTCCTGTCCAGTCATTTCAGATCTACTGTACACAAACAGTGCTGTGCTGCGTGCGTGCATCGGTGACTGTGTGCGTGTGCGAGCGTGTGTGTGTGTGCATGTGTGATGTTGCTTTCAATAGCAGCTCAAACATAGAACATGTGAGAATGATTAATAGCCATTGAATTCTACCGTGCAAATACTGTATACTATGCGTCATAGGGAAATAATGCACGCTCTAGAATAACCTTCAAGCCAATCAGAAACAAGTATTCAACAATGCCATGGCACAGAATGAGCTCATGTAATAAGCTAACCTCACCTGAGTTTAAAAGACCATCCTCAGGTGTAGCAATTAGTTATCAATAGAATCAAGACATTCCTACTTCAAAGCACCCGCTGTAAGTCTTGCAGCACACACACACACACACACACACACACACACACACACACACACACACACACACACACACAGACACTTAACACCCTTCCCCCCGGCCGTGGGCAACGGCGTCTAGCCTGTGTGTGTGACTTTATTCTCTATTTCCTGTGTGTCGCAGTGATGATTACCAGGTGACGTGGCTGTCACCCACCCACATCTCAACAGAGAGGAGACAGGGGGAGAGATAAGGAGAGGTGACTAGAGGAGAGAGTAGAAGAGAGGAGAACAGTATGTCCTTCTCTTTCTCCATAGTTGTATTCAGAGAGAGAGAGAGACCATGATCAAGTGTGTGTATGTGAAACAGAGGTGATTATCAGGCATGTGTGTGTATCATGTCTCATTTGGTTATTTATGAAGAAGCAGATCAGAGGCTAGCTGCACATCCCTGGCTGTGACCCCACTTTCCCATGGTGTCTCAGGGGACATTTCCATTTCACAACCCACACTCATACAGGTTATCCAGTTGTACATGCAGTTAAAGGTGCAATATACAGAAATCGCTCTGTCATTTCCTGGTTACAAAAATGTGAATAGTTCACCTACTACCCGTTTATGTGACAAAACAAGCAATGCTGAGAGGGTGTAGAGAAGCATTGTATCATATAAACCACTGTGAAATATCTTTTCAATAACCACAAATATTTTTTTTTCCGTTTGTTTGAAGCCAAAAGTAAAAGACGCAAAATGAAAACTTATGAATGGGAAGCATAGAAATAGAACAGATCAACCACTTTTTAGATTTGCTTTCAATTTTGTTTATTTATTTTTTATTTAATCTTTATTTAACGAGGCAAGTCCGTTAAGAACAAATTCTTATTTTCAATGACGTCCTACCTGGAAACAGTGGGTTAACTGCCTTGTTCAGGGGCAGAACAACAGATTTTTACCTTGTCAGCTTGGTGATTCGATCTAGCAACCAACTGGCCCAACGCTCTAAACCCATTCAATGAGAATGACAGATCTATAACTAACTTTTCTATTTGAATTTGGTCGGGTTGCCCAAAAAGTGATACATTGCAGCTTTAAGCAGAACAAATATAAGCCACCTTTTATTACCACAGATACAGTCACATACACTCGCACACACACACACACGAATGTGAAAACATGCGCGCGCACACTCCATTTCCACTATTCGACAGACACCAGCAAACATGGCTGGCACATCAAATCTGATACATCACAACGTGCCACCAGAGAAACAACTGTCTATCTCATTCTCTCTCTCGTCCTCTCTTTCGCCAGCATCCCTCTATCCGTCAACAGCCCCCAGGTCCAACTCCAGGAATAGATCTGCGCCCATTTTCCTTCTTTTTTTATGAATGTTCCTCCTCTCCCCTCCTGCTCTCTATTTATTAGCTTTATAAGGTCCCTTGTGTTGTTGCCGTGGCAACAGCAAGCACATGAGGCTTATACATTTACAGCTGGATACATCAAGTGGAGAGCGAGAGATGGAGAGAGATCGGGGAAGCGAGAGAGGAGGGGAGCATTATCGAAGAGGAGAGAGGGAATAAGTGAAAGAGAATGGAAAAAAAGAGCGAGTATGAGGAGAGAGATTGTGAGAAAAAGAGATAGAAACTACAGCAGAAGTGGGAGGGAAGGGGGAGAGAGAAAGCCAGAGTGAGACAGAGGTAAATACATTTTTCCGCCCAACCGTAAAATGTCTCCTTCCTACCTTCCTGCCTCCATCCCTCTCTCATTTTTCAAAAGCTCTCCTGTGCTAGCCAAACAGCGGCTCAACGCTGGATCAACACTGACCAAACATTTACACAACGTCCCCTGTGCTACAGGGTAGGTGTAAGCCACCTGCGTGGGTGGGCTGCAGAAAGGTGGCTATTTATAGCGGGAGTAGCATTAGCATCTGTAGGTGGTAGAGTGGATGTTTCAGAAGAACCTTTATGTAACGTTTTGCTAGTTTTGCTGTGGCAGGCAGAGATGTTCCCTCTGGCATGTCAACACTGCAGTACCATTCCAGCAGCAGGTGACTGCAGCAGCCTTAGTGTGTGTGTGCGCACTTTCCTGTGCAAGCCTGGATGTGTTTTCTTTTGACAGAAGGACAACAGTAACATACGGTACAGCAGTGGTCTTAAACTTCATTTACTTTTTTCCACCACAATGTCAGGTAAACAGGATGTAAATCAACTGTGTACACAGGAAGTGCTGTAATGTAAATATGAAGTCTACAGTGGTGTGGTTGATTGCTGTCTTATTTTAGAACACCTACAACTGCCCCTCCTTCTTTCTTAAAGATTCCTTACTTCCTTTCTTATGCCCTTCCTTCCTTTCTTACGCCCTTCCTTGAGTTAATCACACACACACACACACAAACAAACACAGACTCACACACAAATTCAGCAACCACACACACAAGCACAGACACACATGGCCGTGGCCCCACTCTCCGAGGGTGTCTCGGGGGAGTTGGGATATGCAAAAAACACATTTCCATTTCACACCTCGCACTCGTACAGGTTACCCAGTTGTACATGCAGCGAAACAGGACAAATAACTATAAGAAGTCACGGGGGCAGCAGGGACTCCAAAGACCACCATTAATCCTGGACACACACCATTAATCCTTTTGGTCCCTTGTGGCTCTTTTATCCTCTGTGCGTGTGTGTTCGTGCATGTATGTACGAGTATGTATGTTTGTGCATGACTCCATCTCGGCCTGTACACCATGTTCTGAACAGACCGGAATAGACCAGTATTTTATGGGACTTTGATTGTCCTCACTTATATTCAATTATATGACTGCCCCTCCAATTGTCACCACACTCTACCTCTGTCTGCTGTGTGGCTAGGTGTAGAAAATCACACATTGTACACCTCCTTTGAATGAGGCAGTCAATTCAAGGTACACTTTACAAGATGACATCATCACAGACAACAGACCAGAACATTAGCAGAATGAAAATCTGACCAAGACTGACGCTATTGGCTTTCTCCAATAGGGGCGTATCTCAACGAGGAAGATGGGTGTGAATTCTGTGGATGTGAGTGAGCACCAAGGAAGAGAGAGCCCCCAGCTAGCACCAAGGAAGAGAGAGCCCCCAGCTAGCACCAAGGAAGAGAGATCCCCCAGCTATCACCAAGGAAGAGAGAGCCCCCAGCTAGCACCAAGGCAGAGAGAGCCCCCAGCTAGCACCAAGGCAGAGAGAGCCCCCAGCTAGCACCAAGGCAGAGAGAGCCCCCAGCTAGCACCAAGGAAGAGAGAGCCCCCAGCTAGCACCAAGGAAGAGAGAGCCCCCAGCTAGCACCAAGGAAGAGAGAGCCCCCAGCTAGCACCAAGGAAGAGAGAGCCCCCAGCTAGCACCAAGGAAGAGAGAGCCCCAGCTAGCACCAAGGAAGAGAGAGCCCCCAGCTAGCACCAAGGCAGAGAGAGCCCCCAGCTAGCACCAAGGCAGTAATAAAGCAGTGCTGTTATCTCCCACTGAGATTTTAATGAAGAGTTTTATTATAGAGAACCAGACCCTTTTTGATCACACGTTCTCTCTAAAGAAACGTTTGTTTTGTCAAGCTGCGCTTCCCGCACCTTTTTCTGCTCTGTCCATGATTTTGTAATTACAATAAGCAGGGTTCTGATTGGTCTATAGCATGTGTGTGTATTTGGGGCTGTTGTATGGATTCATTCATTCCTAGACTCTAACTGACCTGCCTGTCTGCCCCTCATTTCAACATCTCATTTTGATTTACATTTGGTTGAGTTGTCAACTAACGTGAATTACACGTGAAATCAACAAGAAGAATTCACCATGTCATTGGATTTAGGATTTAGAAGTTAGGTGAAAAAAAGAGGAAGTTCCCTTACGTTGATGCCTCTTTGCAAATCCAATCAGTTTTCCACGTTGATTAAATGTCATCACATTGAATTTTGTTTGTTGAAATGACGTGGAAACAGCGTTGAGTCAACCAGTTTTTGCCTAATGGGTCTCTTCTTCTTCCCTCTATCTTTCTCTCCCACATGTATTGAGGAACAAAAGAGGACTCTGTCGTTCTCTCTCTTTTGTCTTTCTGTAATCTTCCTCTGAGGTCTTTTTATGGACTGACTGACTCCAGGTTATGGTGACTCATGTCTAGAGCCTCTGACAGTTGAACAGAATAGAGGGCAGTTCAGTAGAGTAGAGAGGAATGGAACTTTTCCACAGAGGACATTCCAACCCCTTCACACATCTCAAACCATCAGGCAACGCTAGAGGTTTTCTATGCTAATCAACACATGGCTAACCAACGCATGGCTAACCAACGCATGGCTAACCAACGCATGGCTAACCAACGCATGGCTAACCAACGCATGGCTAACCAACGCATGGCTAACCAACGCATGGCAAAGATCTTGTAGAGAAAAACAACAGTCGTCGAACTGCACTAACTCAAATATATTTGGGTAGATATGTATAGAACGCAATAGTATAGAACAAAACAATGTACGGCCGGACAGGGCAGGTTAAGGTAGAAACGATTTAAAACCAACTTACGGAGAATAGAATAGCAGTCCGTCTGTGACGGCCCAACATTCCTCTATGATGTTGTGGTACACATAGCTCTCTGTCTCCCCTTGAGGCACTGTCAGTGGATGGTTTAATTGAATGCTTAATGAACATTGGCCGGGCCCAGCAGTGTCATTAAGAGACTCCACTGATAACCTTTAAACCACCAATGGGAAGGCATTGCACAGAACCCACACATGTTATCTTCAGGGCACACACACATTCCCATATGCATGTACAGGGTCTTCAGAAAGTATTCACACCCCTTGATTTTTCCACATTTTTCTAAATAAGTTCAGGAGTAAAATTGTACTTAACAAGTCACATATGAAGTTGCATTGACTCACTCTGTGTACAATAATAGTGTTTAACATGATTTGTGAATGTCTACCTCAGCTCTGTACCCCACACATACAATTATCTGTAAGGTCCCTCAGTCAAGCAGTGAATTTCAAACACAGATTCTACCACAAAGACCAAGGCGGCTTTCCAATGCCTCGCAACCTATTGGTAAATGGGTCCAAAAAAATACATCAGAAATTGAATATCCCTTTGAGCATGTTATTAATTACACTTTGGGGGCTGTATCACTACACCCAGTCACTACAAAGATACAGACGTCCTTCCTAACTCAGTTGCCGGAAAGGAAGGAAACGGCTCAGGGATTTCACCATGAGGCCAATGGGGACTTTAAAACAGTTAGAGGTTAATGGCTCTGATAGGAGAAAACTGAGGATGGATCAACAACATTGTAAATACTCTACAATACTAACCTAATTGACAGAGTGAAAAGAATGAAGCCTGTACAGAATAAAAATATTCCAAAACATGCATCCTGTTTGCAACATGGCATTAAGTAATACTTCAAAAACGCTCCAATTTTCAAGCATAGTGGTGGGTGCTTCATGTTATGGGTATGATTGTAATCATTAACAATGGGGGAGTTTTCTTGATGAAACATAATGGAGATAAGTGCAGGCAAAACCTGTTTCAGTTTCAGTCTGCTTTCCACCAGATACTGGGAGATGAATTCACCTTTCAGCAGGACGATAACCTAAGCCACAAGGCCAACTCTACACTTTTGCTTAGTTACTTACCAAAAAGAAAGTGAATGTTCCTGAGTGGCCAAGTTACAAATGTTGACTTAAATCTTCTGAAAATCTATGGAGAGACTTAAAAATGTTTGTCTAGCAATGATCGGCAACCAATTTAACAGTGATTGAAGAATTTTGAAAAGAATGTTGCACAATCCAGGTGTGGAAAGCTCTCAGAGCTGTAATCGCTGCCAAAGGTGCTTCTACAAAGTATTGACTCAGGGGTGTGAATACTTATGTAAATGAGATGTTTCTGTATTTCATTTTCAATACATTTTCTAAAATTAAAAAATAAATGTTTTCACTTTGTCATTATGTGCTATTGTGTGTAGATGGGTGAGGAAACCATTTTATTTAATCCATTTTGAATTCAGGCCATAACACAACAAAATGTGGAATAAGTCAAGGGGAATGAATACTTTCTGAAGGCACTGTATACAATGTACAAACTGTATTCTAGTCATTGAACACTGGTCACTTTAATAATGTTTACATACAAAACACGCCTTTATGTGTGTATAAGGTTGAAGTCAAAGTTCATATACTGTCACGTTCGATGAAAGGATCAGACCAAGGCGCAGCGTGGTATGCGTACATTCTCTTTATTAAAAGAATGAACACCAAACAAACTAACAAAATAACAAACGAAACGTGAAGCTATACAATATAGTGCTTACAGGCAACTACACATAGTCAAGATCCCACACTAGAAAGTGGGAAAAAGGGCTACCTAAATATGATCCTCAATCAGAGACAACGATAAACAGCTGTCTCTGATTGGGAACCATATCAGGCCAACATAGATATACAAAAACCCCTAGACATACACAAAATTAGAGTACCCACCCTAGTCACATCCTGACCAAAATACATAGAAAACAGAGATATCTATATATTTATATATATACCAGTCTCTGAAATTGCTCATTCTTATATTTCTTCATTTTTCTGTCATAAGTGTATTTTATTTGTATTTTTATTCACTGAGCTACAGGATGTGTTTGTGTTTGAAAGAGAGAGTGTGTGTCTGGTGTGGCAATGTAATATTAATTGTCTCTTTTACATCATTCCCCCAAAAATCGAACTCCTGTTCCTTATATCGCTCGACCACAAAACGGGTTACCCACTGCCAGTGGGAGATAACCTGGTTGCCGTGGTGATATCCCAGCATACATAGAGCAGGAATGAAAGTGTGAATTCAATATCTCCTCACAGTCCCTGTCTAGATCGATTCTCATGGCTATCACACATGAAAGAATGTAGCCTACACAACAACCAGAGTCTACTTTCATCTTTCTTCTCCCCCCTGAGGTGACTGGTGCAGCTATGGAAGACCTGTTTACACCTGTTAGCGAGATGCTAGCACTTTAAATGGAAGATATGAATTGCTTTTAGCATGTAACACTAGAACTTTGTTGCAGGCTAGGTTATGGCTTTTAAATGTTTCTAGCTAAGGCACTAGCTCTGGGCACTAACAAAAGCATCAGAGCTCAGATAAGACCAAGGGATTCCTGCTACATTAGCAGAAGTCTCTCACTTAGAAGACCTTTTTACATCAAGTAGTTTGTTAGTGTAGCATTAGCCTAGCACCATTAGCCAAACGCCTTTAGCCTAGCACCATTAGCCTAGCGCCATTAGCCTAGCACCATTAGCCTAGCGCCTTTAGCCTAGCACCACCAGAAATCATAATTCATAAAGCAGCCAGACAGGCCCCTTTCATCTAAAGGATGACAGACACGTCTGATATTGCTCTGTAGTTTTTAATAAGCTCAACGAGTCGCCGCGCCCGAGATGATAGAAAAATAAACAAGATTGTATCAGATGTTGTCGTCATCCCCCCCTAGACAGGATAACACCCCAATGTATTAGAAATGTAATGAAATTGAGCATGTGCATGTCTACCGGTATGTGCATGCATGTCTGGGGTTTTCTCTATGGACTGACAGAACTCATATTGTGTTGATTTTTTTGTTTTAGAAAATGTATTTTGAAAAAACCTTGATCAATTGGTCAGTTTCATTCCATGGTGAAGAGTCAGTGTATCAGTCTTGTAGCACAGTCACAGTTCTAGAAACAGCCAAAACTGTTCGGAGAATCAACTGGAGTTTTGGTCACTGCAATCTTTTTGTGATTATGGGAGTTGTGATTGTGGGTATATTGGTCATTGCTGCTGACTTGCACCAAAGACTCAATGTTCCCTCTTAGACTACACTGAGAATACTGCCTTTCTACTGCTATAATACTTTCCTATCGTGCTCGTGTTCTCTCTCTCTCTCTCTCTCTCTCTCTCTCTCTCTCTCTCTCTCTCTCTCTCTCTCTCTCTCTCTCTCTCTCTCTCTCTCTCTCTCTCTCTCTCTCTCTCTCTATCTCTCTCTCTCTCTCTCTCTCTCTCTCATACTCTCTTTATATCTGTCTGTCTCTACCCCCTGCCCCCTTGTGATTGGTCAGTCTCCACCCCCTGCCATCTTGTGATCTGTCACTTAGTTCCCCCATTTTCTCCCTCCTTTCTCTCTCTGTCTCTCTCTCTCCCTCCTGTCTCTCTCTCTCTCTCCCTCCTGTCTCTCTCTGTCTCTCCCTCCTTCCAGCCCAGTGTATCTCTCAGAGTAATGGAGGTCTATACTTGGCAGGAAACGGGTGGCTGCTCAGTACGGAGCAGTAAACATTTGTTAACAAGCAATTAAACGTGTCCTCTTTAATCCCGCTGCGGGCGGGGGCGTGCAATCGCTCACAACACCTGCCCAGGACGGAGGAGAAAAGTGAGGGACGAGGGCAGAACAGGAAGAGAGAGGAGAAAAGTGAGGGAAGAGGGCAGAACAGGAAGAGAGAGGAGAAAAGTGAGGGAAGAGGGCAGAACAGGAAGAGAGCGGAGAAAGGCGAGGGAAGAGGGCAGGACAGAAAGAGAGAGGAGAAAGGTGAGGGAAGAGGGCAGGACAGGAAGAGAGAGGAGAAAAGGGCATTCTCTCGCCCTATCAGGTCTCAGACTAGGTGTGCACTTGTAAGACTGGGTGTGCATTTGTAAGACTGGGTGTGCATTTGTAAGACTGGGTGTGCACTTGTAAGACTGGGTGTGCCCTTGTAAGACTGGGTGTGCCCTTGTAAGACTGGGTGTGCCCTTGTAAGACTGGGTGTGCCCTTGCAAGACTGGGTGTGCCCTTGTAAGACTGGGTGTGCCCTTGTAAGACTGGGTGTGCACTTGTAAGACTGGGTGTGCCCTTGTAAGACTGGGTGTGCACTTGTAAGACTGGGTGTGCACTTGTAAGACTGGGTGTGCCCTTGTAAGACTGGGTGTGCCCTTGTAAGACTGGGTGTGCCCTTGTAAGACTGGGTGTGCCCTTGTAAGACTGGGTGTGCCCTTGTAAGACTGGGTGTGCCCTTGTAAGACTGGGTGTGCCCTTGTAAGACTGGGTGTGCCCTTGTAAGACTGGGTGTGCCCTTGTAAGACTGGGTGTGCCCTTGTAAGACTGGGTGTGCCCTTGTAAGACTGGGTGTGCCCTTGTAAGCATATTTCAGTCGTTTGAGTCAGTATGTGAAGCCAGGTAGTAGCAAGGTTTGACAGTAATGCCATAACAGATGGACAGTTGACAGTATGGATTAACTGCTGCCTAGTCCACGCAAGGAGGTGACCTGAGGTAAGACACACACACACAGAGGACAAAATAAAGAGAGAGAGATTTGTCTGTCCAAGTTGAGGTCTCTCTCTCCTTCATCTGACTCATGCTATGTTTATATGGATGGATCATTTTTGATTCAGGGCTGAACAGTAGTTTTCTCCTCTCTTCCCTACGTGTGTGGATCGTTCTACTTTACCTCCGTTCACCTCCGCTGTTCTTTCTTTCTAGATAAATTGTTACCCATCTCTCTCTCTCTCTCGCGCTCTCGCTCTCTCTCTCTCTCTCTCTCTCTCTCTCTCTCTCTCTCTCAAAATTCAATATAAGGGGCTTTCTTGGCATGGGAAAGATATGTTTACATTGCCGAAGCATCTGAAATAAATAATGAACAAAAGTGAAATGAACAGTAAACATTACACTCATATTATGTATATATACAGTGTTGTAACGATGTGCAAATAGTTAAGTACAAAGGGAAATAAATAAACATAAATATGGGTTGTATTTACAATGGTGTTTGTTCTTCACTGGTTGCCCTTTTCTTGTGGAACTGTGGTATTTCAACCAATAGATATGGGAGTTCAAATCAAAATTGGATTTGTTTTCGAATTCTTTATAGGTCATTGCAATCTGAGGGTGTCTCTAATATGGTCATACATTGGGCAGGAGGTTTGGAAGTGCAGCTCAGTTTCCACCTCATTTTGTGGGCAGTGTGCACATAGCCTGTCTTTTCTTGAGAGCCAGGTCGGCCTATAGTGGCCTTTCTCAATAGCAAGGCTATGCTCACTGAGTCAAAGATTTCCTTAATTTTGGGTCAGTCACAGTGGTCAGGTATTCTGACGCTGTGTACTCTCTGTGTAGGGCCAAATAGCATTCTAGTTTGCTCTGTTTTTTTGTTAATTCTTTCCAATGTGTCAAGTAATTATCTTTTTGTTTTCTCATGATTTGGTTGAGTCTAATTGTGTCGCTGTCCTGGGGGTCTGTTTGTGAACAGATTGTAGAATTCAACGACTCTTTTCTGGATTTTGATAATTAGCAAGGATCGGCCTAATTCTGCTTTGCATGCATTATTTGGTGTTTTGCGTTGTACACAGAGGATAATTTTGCAGAAACATGCATGCAGAGTCTCAATTTGATATTTGTCAAATTTTTGCGAATTTGTGTTTGGTGAGCGGACCCCAGACCTCACAACCATAAAGGACCATGTGTTCTATAACTAATTGAAGTATTTTTAGCCAGATCCTAATAGGTATGTTCGAATTTGATGTTCATTTTGATGGCGTAGAAGGCCCTTCTCTCAGATCGTTCACAGCTTTGTGGAAGTTACTTCTGGCGCTGATGTTTAGGCTGAGGTATATATCGTTTTTTGTGTGCTCTAGGCCACGGTGTCTAGATGGAATTTGTATTCGTGGTCCTGGTAACTGGACCTTTTTTGGAACACCATTATTTTGGTCTTACTGAGATTTACTGTCAGGGCCCAGGTCTGACAGAATGTGTGCAGAAGATCTAGGTGCTGCTGTAGGCCCTCCTTGTTTGGGGACAGAAGCACCTGATCATCGGCAAACCATAGACATTTGACTTCAGATTCTAGTAGGGTGAGGCAGGGTACTGCAGACTGTTCTAGTGTCCTCGCCAATTTGTTGATATATCTGATAAAGAGGGTGGGGCTCAAGCTGCATTCCTGTTTGACCCCACGGCCCTCTGGAAATAAATGTGTTATTCATGCCATATTTAGTCAAAAGGTGTTTTGAAATCAACAAAGCATTAGAAGACTTTGCCTTTGTTTTGGTTTGTTTGTTTGTCAATTAGGGAGTCCAGGGGGAATATGTGGTCTGTCGTATGGTAATTTGGGAAAAAGCCTATTTGACATTTGCTCAGTACATTGTTTTCACTGAGGATATGTACGAGTCTGCTGTTAATGATAATGCAGAGTATTTTCCAAAGGTTGCTATTGATGCATATCCCACTGTAATTATTGGGGTTAAATGCGTGTCTACTTTCGTGGATTGGGGTGATTAGTCCTTGCTTCCACATATTAGGGAAGGTGCCAGAGCTGAGGATGATGTTAAAGAGTTTAAGTATAGCCATTTGGAATTTGTGGTCTGTATATTTTATTATTTAGGATACCATCACCCCCACAGGCCGTTTTGGGTTGGAGGGTTTGTATTTTGTCCTGTAGTTCATTCAATGTAATTGGAGAATCCAGTGGGTTCTGGTAGTCTTTAATAGATGATTCTAAGATCTGTATTTGATCATGTATTTGGTTTTGCTGTTAGTTCTTTGTTATAGAGGCAAAAAGATTGGAGAAGTATTTTACCCATACATCTCCGTTTTGGATAGATAACTCTTCAAGTTGTTTGTTTAGTGTGTTCCAATTTTCCAGAAGTGGTTAGATTCTATGGATTCTTCAATTACATTGACCTGTTCCTTCTTTTTCCGTAGTGTATTTTTTCTCGCGCTCGCTCTGTCTGTCTGTCTGTCTGTCGTCTTCCTTATCTGTCTCTGTCTGTGTCTGTCGTCTTCCTTATCTCTCTCCCACTTTAATTGTTTTCTCTCGCTCTCTCTCTTGCTCTTTGAGTGTTAGTGATGTGATGCTTATCAATGGAGGGGCTTGTACACAGTCTTAACACACTCTGACAACACCCAGGGAGAGAGAGCATTGCCCACTGAGGCACACAGATTCGCACACACAAACTGCTGCTCTTTCTCTCTCACTCTCTCTCTCTGTCTTTCTGTCTCTCTCTCACTCTCTCTCTCTCTCACTCTCTCACTCTGTTTCTCTCTGTCTCTCTGTCTCACTCTCTCTCTGTCTCACTCTCTCTCTGTCTCACTCTCTCTCTGTCTCTCTCTCTCTGTTTCTATCTCTCTCTGCCTCTGTCTCTCTCTTTCTCTCTGTCTCGGTCTCTCTCGCTCTGTCTCTGTATACTGTATATATACAGTGCATTCTAAAAGTATTCAGACCCCTTGACTTTTTCCACATTTTGTTACGTTACCACCTTATTCTAAAATGTATTAGAATATTGATTAGAATTGCTATGAGACTTGAAATTGAGCTCAGGTGCATCCTTTTTCCATTGGTCATCCTTGAGATGTTTTTACAACATGATTAGAGTCCACATGTGGTAAATTCAATTGATTGAACATGATTTAAAAAGGCACACATCTGTCTATATAAGGTCCCACAGTTGACAGGGCATGTCAGAGCAAAAACCAAGCCATGAGGTCGAAAGAATTGTCCGTAGAGCTCCGAGACAGGATTGTGTCGAGGCACATATCTGGGGAAGGGTACCAAAACATTTCTGCAGCATTGAAGGTCCCCAAGAACACAATGGCCTCCATCGATCTAAAATGGAAGAAGTTTGAAACCACCAAGACTCTTCCTAGAGCTGTCCGCCCAGCCAAACTGAACAATCGGAGGAGAAGGGCCTTGGTCAGAGAGGTGACCATGAACCTGATGGTCAATCTGAGTTTCTCTGTGGAGATGGGAGAACCTTCCAGAAGGACAACCATCTCTGAGGCACTCCACCAGTCAGGCCTTTATGGTAGAGTGGCCTGACGGAAGCCACTCCTCAGTAAAAGGCATATGACAGCCCCCTAAAGGACTCTCAGACCATGAGAAACAAGATTCTCTGGTCTGATGAAACCAAGATTGAACTCTTTGGCCTGAATGCCAAACATCACGGTTGGAGGAAACTTGGTGGTGGCAGCATCATGCTGTGGGGATGTCTTTCAGCGACAGGGACTGGGAGACTAGTCAGGATTGAAGGAACGATGAACGGAGCAAAGTACAGAGAGATCCTTGATGAAAACCTGCTCCAGAGCGCTGAGGATCTCAGACTGGGGCGAAGGTTCACCTTCCAACAGGACAATGACTGTTACGGATACAGGTATCCTGTGTGTGTATTTGTTTGCTCTTCTTCTGCCCTAGTCACAGTTGACAGTAATCAGTCGCCAATCCGAAGACACACCTGCTCCGTTTCCCTTACCCAATCACATCCCCTTTCCCTTGGTTTAAAAACCCAGTTATTTTCCCAAACTCTCTCTCTCCCTCTCTCTTTGGATGGAGCTATCTCTCTTTTGTTTTGGTGCATACATCTCACTTTGTCCGTTATCCTGTGAGTATGTATTGTTGTGGTGTATGACTGTTTGTTTGTTGGTGGGAAAAGGGGATCCCAAACCAAGTCGCCCATGGGCAAGCATTACCCGTAGGAAAACTTAGTCTAAATACCCTAGTTAGAACTGGGCGGACCACCCACTGTATCTTATTGGTTAGTTAGCTAACTGTTCTTGAACCAGGTAGACTAGCTTAGAGGGGGTTTTGATATTTATTATTTCTTTCCTTGGGTCCAGCTCAGCCCCTTTTCCCCCACACCCCATTACCTTAAGTGTTTGACGGTAGGTTTAAGTTGTCTGTGGATTTCTTTTAGTTCTCTCTGTTCCTTTTCGCTGTTATGATTTGCATGAGATATGTTACAGGTCTCTTTTCCATCCCCCCTAGACTACAGGGCAAAAGGGGTTCGTAACAATGACCCTAAGCTCACAGCCATGACTACACAGGAGTGGCTTCGGGACAAGTCTCTGAATGTCCTTGAGTGGCCCAGCCAGAGCCCAGACTTGAACCCGATCGAACATCTCTGGAGAGACCTGAAAATAGCTGTGCAGCGACGCTCCCCATCCAACCTGGCAGCGCTTTAGAGGATCTGCAGAGAAGAATGGGAGAAACTCCCCAAATACAGGTGTACCAAGCTTGTAGCGTCATACCCAAGAAGACTCAAGCCTGTAATCGATGCCAAAGGGGCTTCAACAAAGTACTGAGTAAAGGGTCTGAATACTTATGTAAATGTGATATTTCAGTTTTGTATTTAAAAAAAAATATATATATACATTTTCTAAAATGTCTTAAAACCTGTTTTTCCTTTGTCATCATGGGGTATTGTGTATACTGCCCTACCTAGAAGAAAGGCAGTAACTGCTCATTTGGTTGCAAAATTTTCCCATATTAAATACATGCTTAATCATGTGGATAAGTATCCTTCCTCTATTATATTGTGTTTTGAAGAAAATGGGGGGGGGGGGGGGGGGGGGGGTCGTCATGTTAGCAGTAACTGCACAAAGTTACTGTTAAACCAAGGTAAATAAAAGCCATTTTTCTCAGATCCACTCTATGACCAGTTGCTGCTTGGTAAGGCAGTATAGATTGATGAGGAAAAATAACAATTTAATCCATTTTAGAATAATGCTGTAATGTAACAAAATGTGAAAAAAGCCAAGGGGTCTGAATACTTTGTGAATACTCTGTATGCACACACACACACACACACACACACACACACACACACACACACACACACACACACGCACACACCAGTCCTTTATCCATTTCCTGGCGCCAGCACCTCCCCTGATGTATCCAGCTAATGACTCAGCTAATGTATTTATAGATTATAAGATGCATAGGTGCATAACATTATCCAATTATATTATTAGAACCAACAGACTCATGTGGGATCCAGTAACATGAAGTCTTTCTCTCAGAGCTTTACTGTGTAATTATCTGTGTATCCACCATGGTACTGTGTAAATGTATGTGTATCCAACATGGTACTGTGTAATCATCTGTGTATCCACCATGGTACTGTGTAAATGTCTGTGTATCCACCATGGTACTGTGTAAATGTCTGTGTATCCACCATGGTACTGTGTAAATGTCTGTGTATCCACCATGGTACTGTGTAAATGTCTGTGTATCCACCATGGTACTGTGTAAATGTCTGTGTATCCACCATGGTACTGTGTAAATGTCTATGTATCCAACATGGTACTGTATAATTATCTGTGTATCCAACATGGTACTGTGTAAATGTCTGTTTATCCACCATGGTACTGTGTAAATGTCTATGTATCCAACATGGTACTGTGTAATTATCTGTGTATCCAACATGGTACTGTGTAAATGTCTGTGTATCCACCATGGTACTGTGTAAATGTCTGTGTATCCACCATGGTACTGTGTAAATGTCTGTGTATCCACCATGGTACTGTGTAAATGTCTGTGTATCCACCATGGTACTGTGTAAATGTCTATGTATCCACCATGGTACTGTGTAAATGTCTATGTATCCACATGGTACTGTGTAAATGTCTATGTATCCAACATGGTACTGTGTAATTATCTGTGTATCCAACATGGTACTGTGTAAATGTCTGTTTATCCACCATGGTACTGTGTAAATGTCTGTTTATCCACCATGGTACTGTGTAAATGTCTATGTATCCAACATGGTACTGTGAAAATGTCTATGTATCCAACATGGTACTGTGTAAATGTCTATGTATCCACCATGGTACTGTGTAAATGTCTATGTATCCAACATGGTACTGTGTAAATGTCCCTGTATCCAACATGGTACTGTGTAATTATCTGTGTATCCAACATGGTACTGTGTAAATGTCTGTTTATCCACCATGGTACTGTGTAAATGTCTATGTATCCAACATGGTACTGTGTAATTATCTGTGTATCCAACATGGTACTGTGTAAATGTCTGTGTATCCACCATGGTACTGTGTAAATGTCTGTTTATCCACCATGGTATTATACTTGGTTATGCACACACACACACACACACACACACACACACACACACACACACACACACACACAGACCATGTTGTCCTGCTGATCATCGTTTTGCTCACTGATATTACCCCCACTGATACACACAGCTCCTTTTGGCTGAATATCTGTTTGTCTGTTTAATCTCTCTCAAATCTCATTGTGAATCTGTGGTGAATATTGGAGTGTATGAAAAGAATGGACAATAAAGCTTTGGAAATTTCAATTTGAGAGAAAATATACTCAGCGACCTCAGGATGACACTGTACGTGCACAAAGACTAAATAGAATACTGTACACCATCCCCGGGCAGAATCACACACATACACACATACATAGATATACGGGCCAGCTCTCTTTCTGAGTTAGACCAGAAAGACTCTCCTCTCTCTGTCTCCCAATCCCTCTTTCACCCCACTGCACACAGAGACAGTGGCTGTCTCTCTCAAAGCATCAATTTGGCTCTAAGTACACCTCACAGAACTCAGTCAATGGGCCAGACACACTGATACATCACACATGTTCTTTCTCTCTCTCTCTCTCTCTCTCTCCTCTCCTCTCCTCTCCTCTCCTCTCCTCTCCTCTCCTCTCCTCTCCTCTCCTCTTCTCTCCTCTCCTCTATTCTCTCACACACACACACAGTGATGTTGACCAGGCAGCCGTGTCAGACCTCTGTCAGGAGATGTGTAGTGTGTACGTAGGACCCTGCATCTTGACAGGGCAGCAGCAGATGTATGTGTTTCCCTCTATCATTCTTCTCTCTGTCTCTCTCTTGTTTTTAACCTTTATTTTAACTCTCTCTGTTAATCCTGATTCTGATGTGTTTTTCTCTAGTTTTAACATAGATCCTCTTTCCTCTGTATTGCTGTGTGTTTTTCTAGATTGGTATGGTTATGGTTATTGTTATGGATATGGTTATGGTATGGATATGGTATGGATATGATATGGTATGGATATGATATGGTATGGATATGGTTATGGGTATGGTTATGGTATGGATATGATATGGTATGGATATGGTTATGGGTATGGTTATGGATATGGTATGGATATGATATGGTATGGATATGGTTATGGGTATGGTTATGGTATGGATATGATATGGTATGGATATGGTTATGGGTATGGTTATGGATATGGGTATGGTATGGTTATGGTATGGATATGGTATGGGTATGGATATGGTTATGGGTATGGGTATGGATATGATATGGTATGGATATGGTTATGGGTATGGTTATGGTATGGTTATGATATGGTATGGATATGGGTATGGTTATGGTATGGATATGATATGGTATGGATATGGTTATGGGTATGGTTATGGTATGGATATGATATGGTATGGATATGGTTATGGGTATGGTTATGGTATGGATATGATATGGTATGGATATGATATGGTATGGTTATGGTATGGATATGATATGGTATGGATATGATATGGTATGGATATGGTTATGGGTATGGTTATGGTATGGTATGGATATGGTTATGGGTATGGTTATGGTTATGGTATGGATATGATATGGTATGGATATGATATGGTATGGATATGGTTATGGGAATGGTTATGGTATGGATATGATATGGTATGGGTATGGTTATGGTTATGGTATGGTTATGGTATGGATATGATATGGTATGGATATGGTATGGTTATGGTTATGGGTATGGTTATGGTATGGTTATGGTATGGATATGATATGATATGATATGGTATGGATATGGTTATGGGTATGGTTATGGTTATGGGTATGGTTATGGTATGGATATGATATGATATGGTATGGATATGGGTATGGTTATGGTATGGATATGATATGGATATGGTTATGGTATGGATATGATATGGTATGGATATGGTTATGGGTATGGTTATGGTATGGATATGATATGGGTATGGTTATGGTATGGATATGATATGGTATGGATATGGTTATGGGTATGGTTATGGTATGGATATGATATGGTATGGATATGGTTATGGGTATGGTTATGGTATGGATATGATATGGTATGGATATGGTTATGGGTATGGTTATGGTATGGTTATGGTATGGATATGATATGGTATGGATATGGTATGGATATGGTTATGGATATGGTATGGATATGATATGGTATGGATATGGTTATGGGTATGGTTATGGTTATGGTATGGATATGATATGGTATGGATATGGTATGGATATGGGTATGGTTATGATATGGTATGGATATGATATGGTATGGATATGTTTATGGATATGGTATGGATATGATATGGTATGGATATGGGTATGGTTATGGTTATGGTATGGGTGTGGTAGGGTATGGTTATGGTTATGGTATGGTTATGGTATGGGTGTGGTATGGTTATGGTATGGGTGTGGTGTGGTATGGTTATGGTATGGGTAAGGTTATGGTATGGGTGTGGTATGGATATGGGTATGGTTATGGTATGGTTATGGTATGGGTGTGGTATGGTATGGTTATGGTATGGGTGTGGTATGGTATGGTTATGGTATGGTTGTGGTATGGTATGGTTGTGGTATGGTTATGGTGTGGTATGGTTAGGGTATGGGTGTTGTATGGTTATGGTATGGATGTGGTATGGTATGGGTATGGTATGGTTATGGTATGGGTGTGGTATGGTTATGGTATGGATATGGTATGGTTATGGTATGGGTGTGGTATGGTTATGGTATGGGTGCGGTATGGTTATGGTATGGATGTGGTATGGGTGTGGTATGATTATGGTATGGATGTGGTATGGGTGTGGTATGGTTATGGTATGGATGTGGTATGGGTGTGGTATGGTTATGGTATGGTTATGGTATGGGTGTGGTATGGTATGGGTATGGTATGGTTGTGGTATGGTTATGGTATGGTAATGGTATGAGTGTGGTATGGTTATGGTATGGGTGTGGTATGGTTATGGTATGGGTGTGGTATGGTTATGGTGCACCTTTTACTGTCTCCATGTTAGCACGAGAGAGAGAGAGAGAGAGGGATGGTTATGGTTATGGTATGGGTGTGGTAGGGTATGGTTATGGTTATGGTATGGTTATGGTATGGGTGTGGTATGGTTATGGTATGGGTGTGGTGTGGTATGGTTATGGTATGGGTAAGGTTATGGTATGGGTGTGGTATGGGTGTGGTATGGTATGGTTATGGTATGGGTGTGGTATGGTATGGTTATGGTATGGTTATGGTATGGTTGTGGTATGGTATGGTTGTGGTATGGTTATGGTGTGGTATGGTTAGGGTATGGGTGTTGTATGGTTATGGTATGGATGTGGTATGGTATGGGTATGGTATGGTTATGGTATGGGTGTGGTATGGTTATGGTATGGATATGGTATGGTTATGGTATGGGTGTGGTATGGTTATGGTATGGGTGCGGTATGGTTATGGTATGGATGTGGTATGGGTGTGGTATGATTATGGTATGGATGTGGTATGGGTGTGGTATGGTTATGGTATGGATGTGGTATGGGTGTGGTATGGTTATGGTATGGTTATGGTATGGGTGTGGTATGGTATGGGTATGGTATGGTTGTGGTATGGTTATGGTATGGTAATGGTATGAGTGTGGTATGGTTATGGTATGGTTATGGTATGGGTGTGGTATGGTTATGGTATGGATGTGGTATGGTTATGGTATGGTTATGGTGTGGTATGGTATGGTTGTGGTATGATTATGGTATGGCTATGGTATGGGTGTGGTATGGTTATGGTATGGGTGTGGTATGGTTATGGTGCACCTTTTACTGTCTCCATGTTAGCACGAGAGAGAGAGAGAGAGAGGGAGATCTCATAAGATTGGTTACTGTGTGCAACCAATCTGTGGGTCTGTGTATGTATGTTGGACCTGGAATGTGTGTGTGGTGCACTCCAACATTAACTTGTGTGTGTTTTCTCTCCTCAGACAACGGGCCGTACCAGCAGAACCCTCCCCCCGCCTCTTCCAATACACTCCCACTACCAGAAGACCGACGACAGAGCCTCGTCCCTGTAGAGTTCGCCGGCCTCCTCCACGGCTCCTCGCCGGCCTGCGAGACGCCCGACACACCCTACCACCTCTACACCACCAACCCCAAAGCCCGAAAACACACCCCCTCGGACCCCCACACCAGCCCGGTAACCACCCGCGGTAACCACGGCAACCTCACTTCGGTAACCCAGCCCCCTGAATTAGGAATTGGACTGCCACCGCCTCTCATTATCCCTCACACAGGAAACGAGGCGTTGGCTCTGAAGACCCCCAAAGACCCCATCAAAGACGACAGACCCCCCAAACCTCAGGTAGTCTATCGCACCATCTTCCACACCCGGGTTAACCAGAACCCCCAGAGCGCCTTGCCCTCCTCCTCGCCATATGGTTGGAACGGGGAGGCGGTGGTGGTGAGGGGGGGTGTGTCGGGAGCTGGCGGACCAAGGGAGGGGGCACCGGGGTCTGGGTACGAGGACAGGGCCTTTACCCTGGGCAGGATGAGATCCATACCTCGCAGTGTGCTGGACCTAAAGCTCTCCAAGTCACTGTCCAAGTCTGACTCCAACCTGGTGGCTGTGTCACCCATACAGGTCTGTTGTTGTGTGTATATCCCCTTTTCATGGAGAAACAGTGCTGTTATTTTGACCATTCCCTCTTTATCTTGTGTGAAATGTCAGGTGTAATATTAATTGCGGTTAAAAGGCTTATTACACTGAGAGGGTGGGTCTTGGTAAATGTAACCGTTTGTTTGGTTACCATTAGGGGAATGACTGTTACAGAACCTCACCTTAGAATTTGCTTCAAGCCACAGACAGTTGTCCAACTTGATAAATGATATTGATCCAATTGATGGATCCATTGTTAAACGTAGATGTAATGGAAAGTGTGTTGACTGTCTCTTTCAGGAGGAGTACCACTGGGGGTCGGCGGACAGGGGCCAGGGGCCGAGAGGAAGCCCTAGCCCAGGGGACACCGCCAGTCCTGGGGGCCAGCTAGAGAGAACACCCTCCTTCACTGCTGAATGGGAGGAGGTGAGAGAAGCACGTGCTGTGGCTGCTGTTCAGTCAGATAGAAACGTCATGTCTAGAACTTAAACAAAGAAGAAATGACGTGGTCTATTATGACGTGGTCAATTATCTGTGAGTCTGTTCTACACAATTAGTTTCTGGTTCAAGAGAAAAATGACAGGAATGTCCAGGTTACTTTCTCTTCTATAAAGTTTTAAAAAATAAAATAAAAAGTGAGAGAAAATTAAGAAAAGAGATTGAATAAGAAAAAAGGTTTGAAAAATGTATGCCGTGATGGAGAGAGAGAGAGATGGAGAGATAGAAAGTAAATGCATCCCAAGAAAAGCGTTAGTGGTGGTGTGTGTGCCCGCCCAGGGGTGGTGTACGGGTGGTGGTAAAGTACCTCTGACATACTTTTAAGCATGATTGTGATCCACGTGTTTATTTACATTGGTGAGAAATATTATACACACTGATTCACAGCCAAATGATCTTCTGGTCACTATTCACACTATTCACACTGACTCACAGCCAAATGATCTTCTGATCACTAGTCACACTGTTCACACTGACTCACAGCCAAATTATCTTCTGATCACTATTCACACTGACTCACAGCCAAATGATCTTCTGGTCACTATTCACACTATTCACACTGACTCACAGCCAAATGATCTTCTGATCACTATTCACACTGACTCACAGCCAAATTATTTTCTGATCACTATTCACACAGACTCACAGCCAAATTATCTTCTGATCACTATTCACACTGACTCACAGCCAAATGATCTTCTGGTCACTATTCACACTATTCACACTGACTCACAGCCAAATGATTTTCTGATCACTATTCACATTGACTCACAGCCAAATGATCTTCTGGTCACTATTCACACTATTCACACTGACTCACAGCCAAATTATCTTCTGATCACTATTCACACTGACTCACAGCCAAATGATTTTCTGATCACTATTCACACTGACTCACAGCCAAATGATCGTCTGATCACTATTCACACTGACTCACAGCCAAATGATCTTCTGATCACTATTCACACTATTCACACTGACTCACAGCCAAATGATCTCCTGATCACTATTCACACTGACTCACAGCCAAATGATCTTCTGATCACTATTCACACTCACTCACAGCCAAATGATCTTCTGATCACTATTCACACTGACTCACAGCCAAATGATCTTCTGGTCACTATTCACACTATTTACACTGACTCACAGCCAAATGATCTTCTGATCACTATTCACACTGACTCACAGCCAAATTATCTTCTGATCACTATTCACACTGACTCACAGCCAAATTATTTTCTGATCACTATTCACACTGACTCACAGCCAAATTATTTTCTGATCACTATTCACACAGACTCACAGCCAAATTATCTTCTGATCACTATTCACACTGACTCACAGCCAAATGATCTTCTGGTCACTATTCACACTATTCACACTGACTCACAGCCAAATGATTTTCTGATCACTATTCACACTGACTCACAGCCAAATGATCTTCTGGTCACTATTCACACTATTCACACTGACTCACAGCCAAATTATTTTCTGATCACTATTCACACTGACTCACAGTCAAATTATTTTCTGATCACTATTCACACTGACTCACAGCCAAATGATTTTCTGATCACTATTCACACTGACTCACAGCCAAATGATTTTCTGATCACTATTCACACTGACTCACAGCCAAATGATCTTCTGATCAATATTCACACTGACTCACAGCCAAATGATCTTCTGGTCACTATTCACACAGACACACACCAGCACTAATGCTTTTTTGGGGTGTATTTGGAGAGGTGACCGATGTTAAGATGTGCAGGGAAAGGAGTCCAACTTCATACACAGGAACACACCCAGGAACACACACACGTTAAGCCACCTCTTCCATACACATATGATCAGCCTATACAATTCATTAGAAAGATATCAACCTCACTAATTGCCACTTTACAGTCCAAAACATCATCATTAGTGTAGAGCCTTGTTCTAGACTGGATTCTGCACTCCTGAACATAGCAACAAAACACTTAAGCTGATTGGCTAATATACTGGGTGTGTTTGACATGTGTGATCTAATTGATGTGCATGATCATATGGCTTTTTCACATGCTGTATAGTAGGGTTGTGATGATCCCAGTTTATCACATGCTGTATAGTAGGGTTGTGATGATCCCAGTTTATCAGATGCTGTATAGTACGTTTGTGATGATCCCAGTTTATCACATGCTGTATAGTAGGGTTGTGATGATCCCAGTTTATCAGATGCTGTATAGTACGTTTGTGATGATCCCAGTTTATCAGATGCTGTATAGTAGGGCTGTGATGATCCCAGTTTATCCGATGCTGTATAGTAGGGTTGTGATGATCCCAGTTTTTCACATGCTGTATAGTAGGGCTGTGATGGTCCCAGTTTATCAGATGCTGTACAGTAGGGTTGTGATGATCCCAGTTTTTCACATGCTGTATAGTAGGTCTGTAATGATCCCAGTTTTTCGTTCATTAGCGATGGTTTGCCATACATTGCAAACGCCATACAATTCTATAGAGGCTGAATGATGATGATAATTTACCTACAGATTCTTCTATTAATCTACAGCAATTATACAGAGAAGGGTCATATTTAATTACCTGCTTCGGGAAAACAGAATGGGAGCGCTGGGAAAAGGAAGGAAATCTACACTTTATCTAGAAAACTATGTGGACACCTATTCAAATGAGTAGATTTGTCTACTTCAGCCACACCTGACAGGTGTATAAAATCGAGCACACAGCCACACAATCTCCATAGACAAACATTGGCAGTAGAATGGCCTTACTGAAGCTCTCAGTGACTTTCAACGTGGCACCTTCATAGGATGCCACCTTTCCAACAAGTCAGTTTGTCAAATTTCTGCTCTGCTACAGCTGCCCCGGTCAACTGTAAGGGGTGTTAACGTATAGGAGCAACAACGGCTCAGCCACAAAGTGGTAGGCCACACAATCTCACAGAACAGGACTGCTGAAGCGTGTAGTGCGTAAAACTTATATTCCTCGGTTGCAACACTCACTACTGAGTTTCAAACTGACTCTGGAAGCAACGTCAGCACAATAACTGTTTGTCAGGAGCTTCATGAAGTGGGTTTCCATGGTCGAGCAGCCACACACATGCCTGAGATCACCACGCGCAATGGCAAGCGTCGGCTAGAGTGGTGTAAAGCTCGCCGCCATTGGACTCTGGAGCCGTGGAAACGCGTTCTCTGGAGTGATGAATCACACCTCACCATCTGGCATTCTGACAGACAAATATTGGGTTTGGCGGATTCCAGGAGAACGCCATCTGCCGAATGCATAGTGTCAACTGTAAAGTTTGGTGGATGAGGAATAATGGTCTGAGGCTGTTGTTCATGGTTTGGGCTCCTTAGTTCCAGTGAAAGGAACATGACATTCTAGATGATTATGTGCTTCCAACTTTGTGGCAACAGGTGTGGAAGAACTTGACTGGCCTGCACAGAGCCATGACCTCAACCCCTTCAAACACCTTTGGGATGAATTGGAACGCCGACTGCGAGCCAGGCCTAATCGCCCAACATCAGTGCCCGACCTCACTAATGCTCTAGTGGCTGAATGGAAGCAAGTCCCCACAGCAATGTTCCAACATCTAGTGGAAAGCCTTCCCAGAAGAGTGGAGGATGTTATAGCAGCAAAGGGGGGACCAGCTCCATATTAATGCCCATGATTTTGGAATGAGATGTACGACTACCAGGTGTCCACATACTGTTGGTCATGTATTTGTTCAGTTGTGAGAAGAAATGCAAGAGACAGTTCTGCTAGAGCAAGAGGCTGTCCACAAAGGAAGGCTCACTAAAGAACTGTATGTGCTTACATGGATAGTGCTCTTAAACAGGCAATCTGCTGTTGATACATCCATTTTTAGACTTATAAGTCAATTATATCTACCCATTGATTCTTGAAGAATATAACTTATAAATAAATGCCTCATGAGCTTAGTTCAACTGTCATACCCCATCAGAACCCAGAATGTAAGCTTGTTTTTCTCCAGTGTTTGTAAACAAATGTAATGTAACAAGTACGTTATAGCCTCAAAACATGGTTAAAACTATAATTTTGATATCTTTTCAGTCCATAGCTCTTTGTATGAATTGAAGTGGTTGTAGTTCTCCAGCCCCATCCCTCAGCTTCTTACAGAAACAGTGGTGGGAAGAACGCTTTGTAATTGTTTCAGCTGCAGATTTCTCCTTTAAATTACAAAATTACCCTGAAAAGGATGCAATGCTGTAAATAAGTGTAGGCTACATGGGATCCATTCACTCTTACATATGTTGCTAACTTTAGAAAATAGTGATCTATTGCTTTTGTACGCAAACCCAATGTGGGAATTGCAATTTTCCCATTCCATAGACCACTTTAAAATGAGGAATTGTGTAATTTGGGGGAGCTCTCTGATCTTAGATCAGTGAGTCGGCAATCATGTGGTAGCCCCCATAGGCAGTCATTGAGCCTGTCAGATGTATGGTGCTGCGCTGCACAGTTGAGTGCTTAACAGCAGGTCTAGGGTCAGATTCCTGCTGTGGAAGACGAGCTTAAAGGCAGACAGAGGCTTCTGAAGCCGTAACCTAGATGGTTACTCTTTTTCTCTCTTTCTCTCTCTTTCATGCTTTCCCATCCATCTTCTCCCCTCCTTTCTCTCCCTCCCCTTCTTCCTCCTTCCTCCAAATCTCCCCTTTCCTCCTTCAGTCTCCTCTGTCCTCCTCGCCTGTCAACTCAATAAAATTCAAAGGTGATTGATTGCCATTCATTAGAATTTATAACGACCATGTCACCAATTTACATATAGGCAGCTAGAGATACAGCATGAACATTTTCTAAATTGCAACTCTCTCTCTCTTTTCTCTCTCTCTCTTCTCTTCTCTCTCTTCTCTCTGTCCTCTCTATCCTCTCTGTCCTCTCTGTCCTCTCTCTTTTCTCGCTCCTCTCTTCTCTCTCTCCTCTCTCTCTTCTCTCTCTCCCCTCTCTTCTCTCTCTCTTCTCCTCTCTCCTCTCTCTCCTCTCCTCTCTCTCCTCTCTCTGTCCTCTCTCTCCTCTCTCTGTCCTCTCTCTCCTCTCTGTCCTCTCCGACTTCTGTCTTCTCTCTGTCCTCTGTCTGCTCTGTCTTCTGTCTTCTCTCCTCTCTGTCTTCTCTGTCCTCTCTCTCTCCTCTCTCTCCTCTCTGTCCTCTCTGTCTTCTGTCTTCTCTCTCCTCTCTGTCTTCTCTGTCCTCTCTCTCTCCTCTCTGTCTTCTCTCTCCTCTCTGTCTTCTCTGTCCTCTCTCTCTCCTCTCTGTCTTCTGTCTTCTCTCTCCTCTCTGTCTTCTCTGTCCTCTCTCCTCTGTCTCCTCTGTCTTCTCTGTCCTCTCTCTCCTCTCTGTCCTGTCCACTCTCCTCTCTCTCCTCTCTCTTCTCTCTCTTCTCTCCTCTCTCTTCTCTCTCTTCTCTCTCTCCTCTTTCTTCTCTCTCTCTCCCCTCTCTCCTCTTCCTTCTCTCTCTCCTCTCTCTCCCCTCTCCCCTCTCTCCTCTCTCCTCTCTTCTCTCTCCTCTCGCTCCCTCTCTCCTCTTCTCTCTCCTCTCGCTCCTCTCTCTTCTCTCTACTCTCTCCTCTCTCTTCTCCCTCTCTCTCTATCCTCTCTCTTCTCCCTCTCCTCTCTTCTCTCCTCCCCCTCCTCTATCTTCTCTTCTCTCTCTTCTCTTTCTCTCCTCTCCTCTCCACTCTTTTCTCTCTCCTCTATCTTCTCTCTTCTCTCCTCTCTCTCCTCTCGCTTCTCTCTCCTCTCGCTTCTCTCTCCTCTCTCTCCTCTCTTTCCCATCTCTCCCCTCTCCTCTCTCTCCCCTCTCTTCTCTCCTCTCTCTTCTCTTCTCTTTCTCTCCTCTCCCTCCTCTCCACTCTTTTCTCTCTCCTCTATCCTCTCTTCTCTCTCTTCTCTCCTCTCTCTCTCGCTCCTCTTCTCTCTCCTCCCTCTCTTCTCTGTCTTCCCTCTCTCCTCTCTTCTCTCTCCTCCCTCTCTTCTCTCTCCTCCCTCTCTTCTCATCTCTCTCCCCTCTCTTCTCTCTCATCTCTCATCTCTCTTCTCTCTCCTCTCTCTTCTCTCTCCTCTCTCCTTTCTCTTCTCTTTCTCTCCTCTCCACTCTTTTCTCTCTCCTCTATCCTCTCTCCTCTCTCTTCTCTCCTCTCTATCCTCTCACTCTCCTCTCTCTCCTCCCTCTCTTCTCTCTCCTCTCTTCTCTCTCTCCTCTCTCCTCTCTCTCCCATCTCTCTCCTCTCTCCTCTCTCTCCCCTCTCTTCTCTCCTCTTCTCTCTCTTCTCTCTCTCCTCTCGCTTCTCTCTTCTCTTCTCTCTCTTCTCTCTCTCCTCTCGCTCCTCTCTCTCTTCTCTCTTCTCTTTCTTCTCTCTCCTCTCTCTCCCCTCTCCTCTCTCTCCTCTCTCCTCTTCTCTCTCTCTCCTCTCGCTCCTCTCTCTCTTCTCTCTCCTCTCTCTCCTCTCTCTCCCCTCTCCTCTCTTCTCTCTCTCCTCTCTCCTCTCTCTCCCATCTCTCTCCTCTCTCCTCTCTCTCCCCTCTCTTCTCTCCTCTTCTCTCTCTTCTCTCTCTCCTCTCGCTTCTCTCTTCTCTTCTCTCTCTTCTCTCTCTCCTCTCGCTCCTCTCTCTCTTCTCTCTTCTCTCTCTTCTCTCCCCTCTCTCTCTCCTCTCTCTCTCCCCTCTCCCCTCTCTCCTCTCACTTCTCTTCTCTCTCCTCTCTCCTCTCTCTGTCCTCACTTCTCTCCTCTCTCTCCTCTCCTCTCTTCTCTCTCTTCTCTCCTCTCCTCTCTCTCTTCTCTCCTCTCTCTCCCCTCTCTCCCCTCTCCTCTCCTCTCCTCTCTTCTCTCCTCTCTCTCTCTCTCCTCTCTCTCTTCTCTCTCCTCTCTCTCTTCTCTCTCCTCTCTTCTCTCCTCTCTCTCCTCTCTCTTCTCTCTCTTCTCTCTCCTCTCTCTCTTCTCTCTCCTCTCTCTCCTCTCTCTCTCCTCTCTCCTCTCTCTCTCCTCTCTCTCCTCTCTCTCCTCTCTCCTCTCTCTCTCCTCTCTCTCCTCTCTCTTCTCTCTCCTCTCTTCTCTCCTCTCTCTCCTCTCTCTTCTCTCTCTTCTCTCTCCTCTCTCTCTTCTCTCTCCTCTCTCTCCTCTCTCCTCTCTCTCTCCTCTCTCTCCTCTCTCTCCTCTCTCTCTCTCTCTCTCTCTCTCCTCTCTCTCTCTCTCCTCTCTCTCCTCTCGCTCCTCTCTCTCTCTTCTCTCCCCTCTCTCTCTCCTCTCTCTCCTCTCTCCTCTCTCTCTCCTCTCTCTCCTCTCTCTTCTCTCTCCTCTCTTCTCTCCTCTCTCTCCTCTCTCTTCTCTCTCTTCTCTCTCCTCTCTCTCTTCTCTCTCCTCTCTCTCCTCTCTCCTCTCTCTCTCCTCTCTCTCCTCTCTCTCCTCTCTCTCTCTCTCTCTCTCTCTCCTCTCTCTCTCTCTCCTCTCTCTCCTCTCGCTCCTCTCTCTCTCTTCTCTCCCCTCTCTCTCCTCTCTCTCTCCCCTCTCCCCTCTCTCCTCTCTCTCCTCCCTCTCCCCTCTCTCCTCTCTCTCCTCTCTCCTCTCTCTCCCCTCTCTCCCCTCTCCTCTCTTCTCTCCTCTCTCTCTCTTCTCTCTCCTCTCTCTCCCCTCTCTCCCACCTCCTCTCTTCTCTCCTCTCTCTCTCTCTTCTCTCTCCTCTCTCCTCACTTCTCTCCTCTCTCCATTCAGATTGATAAGATAATGAGCTCCATTGGGGCTGGCATCAGCACTGGCACGAGCTCAGAAGGGATCAAGGAGAATAATGCAGGTAAATAGATAGTCAGAAACTGCACTGAACTTCCATACCTCCTTTCTCCTCTATCTCATTCTCTCCCGTCTCATCTTTCCCTCTGTCCTCCTTCTCTTTCTCCTCTATCTCATTCTCTCCCTTCTCATCTTTCTCTCTGTCCTCCTCTGTTCTGTCTCATCCCCACTTGTCCTTCTGTCACTCCCCCTCTCACCTCTCTCTCCTTCTCTTTCTCCTCTATCTCATTCTCTCCCTTCTCATCTTTCCCTCTTTCCTCCTCAGTTCTGTCTCATCCCCACTTGTCCTTATGTCACTCCCCCTCTCACCTCTCCTCCTTCTCTTTCCCTCTATCTTCCCCCTTCTTTCTCCATCCAACTGCCTCTCTCTCTCTCTCTCTCTCCCTCTCTCTCTCTCTCTCTCCCCTGATCTCTATCCTCCCGCCTCTCCTCTCCTGTGCATGTGAAGCATTCCCTTACCATGGTAACCACTTTGAGAAATGCTGTTTGCGCTATGTGCTAAACCTGTTGTCTCCCACCAACGCACCCGCACCCACATTGTGTGTTTTGGGGCTGCTCAGCTCTCGGACAAAGAGGCTCATCTGATGGCTAATGCTATCTGTGCAAGGCACTGAGATAGAGGGGGACAGAGTGAGAGAGAGAAGGGGAGAGAGAGATATCGACAGAGAGAGAGAGAAGGGAAAGGGAGAGGGAGAACCAAGAAAAGAGCGAGAGAGAGGAAGAAGGGAGAGCAGAGAAATCGAGGGAGAGAGTGAGTGAGAAACAGGAGTAGGGAGGGAGGATAGAAAGAGGAGGGAGAATGGGAGAGGAAGGCAGAGTGGAGAGAGAGAGCGGGGGAGAGCAGAGAGAGAGAGAAGGCTGCAGAAAGCATCCAGTTGAGTGTGGGAGTACTTGATAAAGAGAATTCTACCAAGCAGGCAGCTTTCCCTATCTCCTTCTTTCTCTCTCTCGCTCCTGCTCACACACACACACACACACACACACACACACACGCACACACACCCGTACACATACACAAGCGAGGCGAACAGGCAGGCAGGAGCAACAGCTGAGAGCGTAAAAGGAAAGCAGCAGCAAGACACACGCATCTATCGGATCTATCTTACCACCTCCAGCCTCTGCACCCTCTCTCTCATGGATCTTACCCCCAGGACGGCACCTCTTCTCTGGATCTAACCTTAGCCCTCTCCCCTCTTTTCCAAATCCCTGGATCTACCTCCAACCACCCTAAACTTATCCACCTACCCCCCCATTTGCCCCAGCACCCTAGCATGCTTCGCCCCTCCATCCTCATCCCTAAGCCATGCTCATAACCCTCAGCCAAGCCTAACCCCAACCCCCATCATCCAGCCCCCCCCCCCCTCCATCCTACCATCCTCCCCCTCTCTTTCCCCTTTCCTCCACACTCTTCCTCTACCATGGCGGGCTCGTTCGACAGCCACATTGCCCGCAACATGATGTGGCAGTGCCAGCTCTCCCAGCCCGATTGCCGGTGTTACCGGGTGGATGGCTACTCCCTCCTGAAGCGTCTGCCCCTTCACCCCCTTATAGGTCCCCGGTGCCCCATGCAGTCTGTGGGCCAATGGCTGGACAGCATTGGACTGGTCCAATACGAGAACCACCTACTGGCCAACGGCTTCGACAACGTGCAGTTTATGGTGAGTGGAGAGGGGGAGGAGAGAGGGAGGAGAGAGGGAGGAGAGAGGGGGAGGAGAGGGGGGAGGAGAGAGGGGAGGGGGGAGGAGAGGGGGAGGAGAGGGGGGAGTGGGGGGGGGGGGGAGAGGGAGGAGAGGGGGAGTGGAGGGGGAGTGGGGGGAGTGGAGGGGGAGTGGAGGGGGAGAGGGGGAGGAGAGGGGGAGGAGATGGGGAGGAGAGAGGGGAGGAGAGGGGGAGTGGGGGAGAAAGGAAGTTGCGTCTAGATTTTGTTACTTTTTGTTGGGTTTGTGTCAGTTTCTTGGTTTTCTGTCTTCCTTTAATTTATCTTTCTCAATCTCTCTCTTTATCGCTCCTTCTCTTCTACCCTCTCTCTGTCTCTCCTTCTCTTCTACCCTTGTCTCTCCTTCTCTTCTACCCTCTCTCTGTCTCTCATTCTCTTCTACCCTCTCTGTCTCTCCTTCTCTTCTACCCTCTCTCTCTCTCTCCTTCTCTTCTACCCTCTCTCTCTCTCCTTCTCTTCTACCCCCTCTCGGGCCCTCCTTCTCTTCTACCCTCTCTCTCTCTCTCCTTCTCTTCTACCCTCTCTCTCTCTCCTTCTCTTCTACCATCTCTCTGTCTCTCCTTCTCTTCTACCCTCTCTCTGTCTCTCCTTCTCTTCTACCCTCTCTCTGTCTCTCCTTCTCTTCTACCCTCTCTCTCTCTCCTTCTCTTCTACCCTCTCTCTGTCTCTCCTTCTCTTCTACCCTCTCTGTCTCTCCTTCTCTTCTACCCTTTCTCTCTCTCCTTCTCTTCTACCCCCTCTCGGTCTCTCCTTCTCTTCTACCCTCTCGCTCTCCTTCTCTTCTACCCTCTCTCTCCTTCTCTTCTACCCTCTCTCTGTCTCTCCTTCTCTTCTACCATCTCTGTCTATCCTTCTCTTCTACCTTCTCTCGGTCTCTCCTTCTCTCTCTGTCTCTCCTTCTCTTCTACCCTCTCTCTGTCTCTCCTTCTCTTCTACCCTCTCTGTCTCTCCTTCTCTTCTACCATCTCTCTGTCTCTCCTTCTCTTCTACCCTCTCTCGGTCTCTCCTTCTCTCTCTGTCTCTCCTTCTCTCTCTGTCTCTCCTTCTCTTCTACCCTCTCTCTGTCTCTCCTTCTCTTCTACCCTCTCTCTTTCAATCTTCACATTATCCTTGTCTATTCTCTCATGTGCTCTTGTTTTCTCCTCTTCTTTCCAACCTCTCTCTCTCTGCTCCCTTTAACTCTTTCTTTCTGTCTCTCTCTCTCTCCTCTGTCTCCCCTCTCTCTCTCTCTCTCTCTCTCTCTGTTTACTGCTCTCTTTCTCTTCCTCTCCTCCTATCCTTCCTGTTTCTCCATCCCTGTACTTATTCCATTCAATACACCCCGAGTCCCACAAGACAGTGGCACAACACACAGATTACTTACAAAACACACACGCAATATACGTAATCTAACACACACACACAACTCTGTGAACTATCAGTGTCTTCCTCTCTTTCATCCTCCCATCACTCCTTTTTTCTGCTCTTTCATCTCTGGTAGCGTGGAGAGAGAGACTACATGTGTATAATTTAGTATGCATGACCTTCCTCCGTGACATTTCACTGTGTGTTTGTGCATTGATCTCTCTGTGACAGGTCACACTTGTTTTAGCTTGGCCCGTACTTTGACATGTGCGTGATTTAAAACTCATCATACGTGACAGGGAGCTTGTGGTATTGGTTCAAGACGTGCGTGTCAAATCACATTTTATTTGTCACATGCTTCGTAAACACTGTGTGCTCTGTTTCTGAAGATCATAAAACAGTGTGCAGCACGGAGAGAGGGACAGAGAGGGACAGAGAGGGACAGAGAGGGAGGGACAGAGGATACAGATCTAGAGAGAGTGAGACCAAGGTAAATAAATAAATAAAATATTGAGAGGGGGTGGATGAGAGAGAGAACGAGAGAGAGAAAAACATTCCTATTCCCTCTTTTACAGCTTTATCACATAACCAAACATTTGAATGATGATAGAAAAAGACTGTGCAACCCTGCGTGTGTGTGTCTGTGTACATGTCTGTCACAGCCCCTGTCTAATCTTTATTTATGTATTATACAAGAGCGGAAGTCCAATCGACATTCCAGCTAGCAGCCACCATGACTGTATCTCCATGCAGAATGAGTTTCATGGCACACTAAGGCTAAAGTACATTCTCTTAATAATCCAGTTGTATTGGCTAGCAGTCTGAGTGCAATGTAATAGATATATAACCTGTTGAGCTGCAATTGGAAATGTTGGATTTGAAATGTATATTCACTCATCCATTCGTTGTGGACATACAATTCAACTTGAGAATGTATTCTAACTTATTTGCATATTTCCCTGTGCGCCTCTAAATTAATCTCTCTATGACAATACATTACATACAGTAAATCATAAGACCTGTCTTTGAGTTACACCCTAACTCAGAGGTCTGAAACTCCTGGTTTACAAGCCACAACAAGCCTGCAAGTCACATATTGCTGCTTGCAAAATGATGTGTACAGTAGTTCCTATTGGAATATCCAACAAATGGAACTTTTAATCACCCGCAACCTGCATTCAGAATTAGGGCCCCAGACTGCAACAGTTTAGTCAGATTGGCTGTGTGAGTAAAAAATATGTATTCGTCGCATCGGTGCTTGCTGCTCATTCTACCTGGTCATCTTACTCCAAACGTCCTATTTTTTTAGGAGGCTAAAACCATGATTTGGTCAAACAGTAATGTGCATAATCCTCAGAGATGGCCGCCTCGCTTTGCGTTCCTAGGAATCTATGCAGTATTTTTCGTTTTATGTGTTATTTCTTACACTGTTACCCCAGGAAATCTTAGGTTTTGTTACATACAGCCGGGAAGAACTATTGGATATAAGAGCAACGTCAACTTACCATCATTACGACCAGGAATACGACGTTCCCGAAGCGGATCCTCTGTTTGGACCACCACCCAGGACAATGGTTCGGATCCAAGTAGGCGACCCAAAACAACGGCGCCGTAGAAGGGGCGGACGGAGTGGTCTTCTGGTCAGGCTCCGGAGACGGGCACATCGTGCACCACTCCCTACCATACTACTCGCCAATGTCCAGTCTCTTGACAACAAGGTTGATGAAATCCCAGCAAGGGTTGCCTTCCAGAGAGACATCAGAGACTGTAATGTTCTTTGTTTTCACGGAAACATGGCTCACTCGAGACACGCTATTGGAGTCGGTACAGCCACCTGGTTTCTTCACGCATCCCGCCGACAGAAACAAGCATCTCGCTGGTAAGAAGAAGGGTATGCCTTATGATTAACGAGACATGGTGTGATCATAACAACATACAGGAACTCAAATCCTTTTGTTCACCTGACTTAGAATTTCTCACAATCAAATGCCTACCGCATTATCTACCAAGAGAATTCTCTTCGATCATAATTACAGTCGTGTATATTCCCCCCCAAGCAGACACATCGACGGCCCTGAACGAACTTCATTTGACTCTATGTAAACTGGAAACCACATATCCTGAGGCTGCATTTATTGTAGCTGGGGATTTTAACAAGGCTGATCAGAAAACAAGGCTCCCTAAATTTTATCAGCATATCGATTGCGCGACCCCGGCTGGCAAAACCCTGGATCATTGTTATTCTAACTTCCGCGACGCATATAAGGCCCTCCCCCATCCTCCTTTTGAAAAAGCTGACCACGACTCCATTTTGTTGCTCCCAGCCTATAGACAGAAACTAAAACAGGAAGCACCTGTGCTCAGGTCTGTTCAATGCTGGTCCGCTTCAAGATTGCTTCGATCACGTGGACTGGATATGTTCCGCATAGCGTCGAACAACAACATTGATGAATACGCTGATTCGGTGAGCAAGTTTATTAGCAAGTGCATCGGTGATGTTGTACCCACAGTGTCTATTAAAACATTCCCCAACCAGAAACCGTGGATTGATGGCAGCATTCGCGCAAAACTGAAAGTGCGAACCACTGCTTTTAATCAGGGCAAGGTGACCGGAAACATGCCCGAATACAAACAGTGTAGCTATTCCCTCCGCAAGGCAATCAAACAAGCTAAGCGTCAGTATAGAGACAAAGTAGAGTCGCAATTCAATGGCTCAGACACGAGAAGTATGTGGCAGGGTCTACAGTCAATCACGGACTACAAAAGAAAAACCAGCCCCGTCGCGGACCACAATGTCTTACTCCCAGACAAACTAAACAACTGCTTTGCTCGCTTTGAGGACAATACAGTGCCACTGACACAGCCTGCTACCAAAACCTGCGGGCTCTCCTTCACTGTAAAAAAAAACATTTAAACGTGTTAACCCTCGCAAGGCTGCAGGCCCAGGCGGCTTCCCCAGCCACTTCCTCAGAGCATGCACAGACCAGCTGGCTGGTGTGTTGACAGACATATTCAATCAACCCTTATCCCAGTCTGCTGTTCCCACATGCTTCAAGAGGGCCACCATTGAGAGACTAGTCAAGGACCATATCACCTCCACCCTACCTGACACCCTACACCCACTCCAATTTGCTTACCGGCCCAATAGGTCCACAGACGACGCAATCTCAATCACACTGCACTGTCTCGACCCCGCCCTGTGCAACTGGGTCCTGGACTTCCTGACGGGCCGCCCCCAGGTGGTGAGGGTAGGTAACAACATCTCCACTCGCTGATCCTCAACACTGGGGCCCCACAAGGGTGCGTTCTCAGCCCTCTCCTGTACTCCCTGTTCACCCATGACTGCGTGGCCATGCACGCCTCCAACTAAATCATCAAGTTTGCAGATGACACTACAGTGGTAGGTTTGATTACCAACAATGATGAGACGGTCTACAGGGAGGAGGTGAGGGCCCTCGGAGTGTGGTGTCAGGAAAATAACCTCACACTCAATATCAACAAAACAAAGGCGATGATCGTGGACTTCAGGAAACAGCAGAGGGAGCACCCCCCTATCCACATCGACGAGACAGTAGTGGTGAGGGTGGAAAGTTTTAAGTACCTTGGCGTACACATCACGGACAAACTGAAATGGTCCACCCACACAGACAGCGTGGTGAAGAAGGTGCAACCTCAGGAGGCTGAAGAAATTAGGCTTGTCACCAAAAACACTCACAAACCTTTACAGCCTGGTATGGCAACTGCTCCGCCTGGTATGGCAACTGCTCCGCCCACAACCGTAAGGCTCTCCAGGGGGTAGTGAGGTCTGCACAACGCATCACCAGAGGCAAACTAACCTGCCCTCAAGGACAACAACCACTCGAGCTACTGCCTGTTCACCCCGCTATATCATCCAGAAGGCGAGGTCAGTACAGGTGCATCAAAGCAGGGACTGAGAGACAGAAAAACAGCTTCTATCTCATGTTAAACATCCATCACTAACATTGAGTGGCTGTTGCCAACGTACTAACTCAACTCTAGCCACTTTTATAATGGAAAAATGTATGTAATAAATGTATCACTAGCCACTTTAAACAATGCCACTTTATATATTGTTTACATACCCTACATTACTAATCTCATATGTATATACTGTACTCTACTGCATCTTGCCTAGGCCGTTCGGCCATCACTCATTCATCTATTTTTATGTAAATACTCTTATTAATTCCTTTACACTTGTACAGTGGGGCAAACAAGTATTTAGTCAGCCACCAATTGTGCAAGTGCTCCCACTTAAAAAGATGAGAGAGGCCTGTAATTTTCATCATAGGTACACTTCAATTATGACAGACAAAATGAGGAAAAAAATCACATTGTAGGATTTTTATGAATTTATTTGCAAATTACGGTGGAAAATAAGTATTTGGTCACCTACAAACAAGCAAGATTTCTGGCTCTCACAGACCTGTAACTTCTTCTTTAAGAGGCTCCTCTGTCCTCCACTCATTACCTGTATTAATGGCACCTGTTTGAACTTGTTATCAGTATAAAAGACACCTGTCCACAACCTCAAACAGTCACACTCCAAACTCCACTATGGCCAAGACCAAAGAGCTGTCAATGGACACCAGAAACAAAATTGTAGACCTGCACCAGGCTGGGAAGACTGAATCTGCAATAGGTAAGCAGCTTGGTTTGAAGAAATCAACTGTGGGAGCAATTATTAGGAAATGGAAGACATACAAGACCACTTATAATCTCCCTCGATCTGAGGCTCCACGCAAGATCTCACCCCGTGGGGTCAAAATGATCACAAGAACGGTGAACAAAAATCCCAGAACCACACGGGGGGACCGAGTGAAGGACCTGCAGAGAGCTGGGACCAAAGTAACAAAGCCTACCATCAGTAACACACTACGCCGCAAGGGACTCAAATCCTGCAGTGCCAGACGTGTCCCCCTGCTTAAGCCAGTACATGTCCAGGCCTGTCTGAAGTTTGCTAGAGAGCATTTGGATGATCCAGAAGAAGATTGGGAGAATGTCATATGGTCAGATGAAACCAAAATATAACTTTTTGGTAAAAACTCAACTCGTTGTGTTTGGAGGACAAAGAATGCTGAGTTGCATCCAAAGAACACCATACCTACTGTGAAGCATGGGGGTGGAAACATCATCCTTTGGGGCTGTTTTTCTCGAAGGGACCAGGACGACTGATCCGTGTAAAGGAAAGAATGAATGGGGCCATGTATCGTGAGATTTTGAGTGAAAACCTCCTTCCATCCACAAGGGCATTGAAGATGAAACGTGGCTGGGTCTTTCAGCATGACAATGATACAAACACACCGCCCGGGCAACGAAGGAGTGGCTTCGTAAGAAGCATTTCTAGGTCGTGGAGTGGCCTAGCCAGTCTCCAGATCTCAACCCCATAGAAAATCTTTGGAGGGAGTTGAAAGTCCGTGTTTCCCAGTACAGCCCCAAAACATCACTGCTCTAGAGGAGATCTGCATGGAGGAATGGGCCAAAATACCAGCAACAGTGTGTGAAAACCTTGTGAAGACTTACAGAAAACATTTGACCGCTGTCATTGCCAACAAAGGGTATATAACAAAGTATTGAGATAAACTTATGTTATTGACCAAATACTTATTTTCCACCATAATTTGCAAATTCATTCATTAAAAATCCTACAATGTGATTTTCTGGAGAAAAAAAAATCTAATTTTGTCTGTCATAGTTGACTTGTACCTATGATGAAAATTACAGGCATCTCATATTTTTAAGTGGGAGAACTTGCACAATTGGTGGCTGACTAAATACTTTTTTGCCCCACTGTATGTGTAAGGTAGTTGTTGTGAAATTGTTAGGTTAGATTACTTGTTAGATATTACTGCATGGTCGGAACTAAAAGCACAAGCATTTCGCAACACTTGCATTAACATCTGCTAACCATGTGTATGTGACAAATACAAGTCGATTTGATTTGATTCCTGTAATGACAGTTTTTGCCCTGCCCCTGTGCCTGTTTCGCTGGGGCCTGCTGCTCTGATGAGACACTAACTCCCCCCCCCCCCCCCCCTCCTTCGCGCACTGGGAGTAAAAAAATAGTTCTGGTTGTAGGCTATAACATTTCACAATCCAGTTGCGGGAGAAACACAGATTGGGAAGCAACTAATGTTGTCGCTGTTGAAAATAGAGAGAGGGTTCTCAGCTTTCTGTAGGTATACTTTGTATTTCTCAACTCTCAATATTGTGCTCTATAGAACTATTTTACAACCAATACATTTGTTATGGCATTGAGATACAGATAGTGTGAAATACACAGTAGGCCACAACTACAATGTATTTTTAGGACATTGCATTTACTGTTAGAATAATACATGGCTACAGTACAAGCAGTGGGTATTATGTTTAGAGTTAGCGATCTAGCTATGGTGATTTTTTGTTTCCTCTTACTCAGGTGGTGAATTAGCCCCAAATAAATTAGCCTATGATATTAGCAAACATAAATATTTAGTCAAATAAAATCTTATTGGTCACATGCGCTGAATACAACAGTGAAATGCTTACTTACAAGCCCGTTACCAACAATGCAGAGTTAAAAAGTAAGAAAAATACAAAATAAAATATTAACAATAAATGAATCTCTGTTGAACAAAATACAAATCTGGAGCCCTATTTTAACAGTAAAATTGAATAGCCAAATTGTCAACCCAAAATTTGTGAAAATCGCTGAATAAAGTTGCACATCAAACTATCTTGACTCATGCGTTCCTGCATGGATACGTTAGATGAAACCACTTATTTATTGAATACCATCTCTGTCGTCTATTACACCTCTTAAGAAAGCATTGTGAATGACTTTGTAAGTGGTTAATAACTGTTTCTATTGTGTGACACTACAATTCTTTCAGTTGCGACCAAAATATGCTTCCAAATGAAAATGTTAGTGGTACCAGTGCCACCAAGGGAAAATGTTAGTGGTACCAGTACCACCAAGGGAAAATGTTAGTGGTACCAGTACCACCAAGGGAAAATGGTAGTGGTACCAGTACCACCAAGGGAAAATGGTAGTGGTACCAGTACCACCAGGGGAAAATGTTAGTGGTACCAGTACCACCAAGGGAAAATGTTAGTGGTACCAGTACCACCAGGGGAAAATGTTAGTGGTACCAGTACCACCAAGGGAAAATGTTAGTGGTACCAGTACCACCAGGGGAAAATGTTAGTGGTACCAGTACCACCAGGGGAAAATGTTAGTGGTACCAGTACCACCAAGGGAAAATGTTAGTGGTACCAGTACCACCAAGGGAAAATGGTAGTGGTACCAGTACCACCAGGGGAAAATGTTAGTGGTACCAGTACCACCAAGGGAAAATGTTAGTGGTACCAGTACCACCAGGGGAAAATGTTAGTGGTACCAGTACCACCAGGGGAAAATGTTAGTGGTACCAGTACCACCAAGGGAAAATGTTAGTGTGGAGCCCTGAGAATGACTGCCGGGGTAGGGAAGATTAATTCATGAGACTACCTAAATCATCTAAATTGGAACAGCCATCTCAGTAACTGTTGCAATAAATACAACTACTAACAGATTGGATTAGTTTAGAAACGTTTTATTTATTTTTGTGTAGTATAAGACTAATCAACCAATCAATGTACATGCAAAAACACAGGTATTTTAACAAACACTTCTGATAATCAACCTGTAATGGAGCATGCTGGGAAATATGATAATGATGGGTGTGGTTTTGAGTTTGTAATTTTAGTCAATAAATCTTGAGCAATCTAAAATCTAGTGTTGAGCAAACTAGAAATCATATTGCAGCTGGTTGCCTTGATATTTATGGGTTGAATCCACTTCAATGCTATTTTGAAGTCCACTCAACTCACAGAATAATGCTGATTAAGCAATTGGTTAAATGGCTTTTTTACAGTGTGGTATATTCAGTAGTATTGGTTTGGGTGGTGTAGGATATGGTTGATTTATTTTATGCAGAGAGAGAAACTGCCTATATGAGTCTGAATACAGTTCATTTGGAAAGTATTCAGACCCCTTGACTTTTTCCACATTTTCTTACATTACAACCTTATTCTAAAATTGATTAAATAGTTTTTTTCTCTCTTCAATCTACACACAATATCCCATAATGACAAAGCAAAACTAGTTTTTATAAACGTTTTGCAAATGTATTACAAACAAAAAACGGAAACACATTTACATTAGTATTCAGACCCTTTACTCCGTACTTTGTTGAAGCACCTTTGACGTCAATTACAGCCTTGAGTCTTCTTGGGTATGACGCTACAAGCTTAGCACACTTGTATTTGGGGAGTTTCTCCCATTCTTCTCTGCAGATCTTCTCAAGCTCTGTCACGTTGGATGGGGAGCGTCACTGCACAGTGATCTTGTAACACAAGATCATTGATAAACAAAGTGGATGAATTTGAACTGCTTCTTCAATGAGTAAATTAAGACATATCCCAGATGAATCTCTTTTCAAATAAAACTATCAGCTTTTCAGAAATGACAGGTCCAGAGGGGGGATGAGAGGAGGGGGCGTGGCTATGTATGTGAACCACAGTATGCAGGCAAAGAGAAGAGCTGACCTAGTGAAAGAGGAATTTGAGTGTATGCGGCTTCAGCAAAACTGAAATCCAGAACCTAAAGAAGAAAAACCCTAAGGAATGATGGGAATTCATTAACAAAGGACTGGGACAAAATAAAACATCAGGAGGGAGAATACAGGTAGAGGGAATTGAAGACATTGATGTGGCTGATGTTTTTAATGTATTTTTTTGCTGAGGCGTGGATAAGCACCACACCTCTTGCCATCTTCCTACAAGTCAGGTTGAGCTGTGCAGCATTGGCCAGATAAAGCAAGCTCTGACCAGACTCAGCCCATGTAAAGCTTGTGGGCCTGATGGCATTCCAGCCTGACTATTAAGAGACCATGCAGAAGACTGGCAGGGGACTGTTCCTGCTGCCTGGAAGACTGCCAATGTGTGTCCCCATACCTAAAGTGTCCAACCCAGGTACAATGAGTGACGGGAGGCCCATCTCTCTAACTTCATGCCCTGGAAAAATCCAGGAGAACTTCATCAAAAAAACCAACAATGGTGAGGGTGTTACTTGCTGATATGTCCAAAGCCTTTGATCCAGTAGATCACGCAAAGCTCCTGCAACATCTGTCTGACATTGAACTGTGTCCAAGGTTACTAGCCTGGCTCCACAGCTACACCACAGGAAGAAGACAGAGGGTGATGGTTACTAGCCTGGCTCCACAGCTACACCACAGGAAGAAGACAGAGGGTGATGGTTACTAGCCTGGCTCAGCAGCTACACCACAGGAAGAAGACAGAGGGTGATGGTTACTAGCCTCTCCACAGCTACACCACAGGTAGAAGACAGAGGGTGATGGTTACTAGCCTGGCTCAGCAGCTACACCACAGGAAGAAGACAGAAGGTGATGGTTACTAGCCTGGCTCCACAGCTACACCACCGGTAAAAGACAGAGGGTGATGGTTACTAGCCTGGCTCTACAGCTACACCACAGGTAGAAGACAGAAGGTGATGGTTACTAGCCTGGCTCCACAGCTACACCACAGGAAGAAGACTGAAGGTGATGGTTACTAGCCTGGCTCCACAGTTACACCACCGGTAAAAGACAGAGGGTGATGGTTACTAGCCTGACTCCACAGCTACACCACAGGAAGAAGACAGAAGGTGATGGTTACTAGCCTGGCTCAGCAGCTACACCACAGGTAGAAGGCAGAGGGTGGTGGTTACTAGCCTGGCTCCACCTGCTCCCTCCAAAAAGAGGTAACTGCACCACCATACTCCCGAGAAACAGCCACGAACTGTCATGTATAACTGCTCGTATGAACCGCCTGTGAAACACCACTCTACCCATTTCTTCAGTTTAATCTGTGAGCAAGAATAAATAAACTATAACTCAAACAGCTACAGTATTTTCAGGTCTGTTCGGTCAGGTTCAAGTCCGGGCTCTGGCTGGGCCAGTCAAGAACATTCAGAGATTTGTCTCAAAGCCACTCCTGTGTTGTCTTGGGTGTGTGCTTAGAGTCGTTGTCCTGTTGGAAGGTGAACCTTCGCCCCAGAGGTCCTGAGCGCTCTGGAGCAGGTTTTCATCAAGGATCTCTCTGTACTTTGCTCTGTTCATCTTTCCCTCAATCCAGACTAGTCTCCCAGTCCCTGTCGCTGAAAGACATCCCCACAGCATGATGCTGCCACCACTATGCATTACCGTAGGAATATAGTGCCAGGTTTCCTTCAGACGTGACGCTTGGCAGTCAGTCCAAAGAGTTCAATCTTGGTTTCATCAGACCAGAGAATCTTGTTTCTCATGGACTGAGACTCCTTTAGGTGCCTTTTGGCAAACTCCAAGCGGGCTGTCATGTGCCTTTTACTGAGGAGTGGCTTCCGTCTGGCCACTCTACCAGAAATGCTTGATTGGTGGAGTGCTGCAGAGATGATTCTCCTTCTGGAAGGTTCTCCCATCTCCACAGACGAACTCTGGATCATTGTTAGAGTGACCATCGTGTTCTTGGTCACCTCCCTGACCACGGCCCTTCTCCCTCGATTGTTCAGTTTGTCCGGGCGGCCAGCTCTAGGAAGATTCTTAGTGGTTCCAAACTTCTTCCATTTAAGAATGATGGAGACCACTGTGTTCTTGAGGACCTTCAATGCTCAGACACTTTTTGGTACCCTTCCCCAGATCTGTGCCTCGATACAATCCTGTATCGGAGCTCTACGAACAATTCCTTTCGACCTCATGGCTTGGTTTTTGCTCTGACATGCCCTGTCAACTGTGGGACCTTATATAGACAGATGTGTTCCTTTCCAAATCATGTCCCATCAATTGAATTTACCACAGGTGGACTCCAATCATGTTGTAGAAACATCTCAAGGATGATCAATGGAAACAGGCTGTTCTTGAGCTAAATTTTGAATCTCGTAGCAAAGGGTCTGAATTCTTATGTAAATAAAGTATTTCAGTTTTTTATTTGTAATAAATTAGCAAGCATTTATAAAAATCCGTTTTTGCCTTGTCGTTATGGGGTGTTGTGTGTAGATTGATGAGGTGAAAACGTTATTTAATCCATTTTAGAATAAGGCTGTAACGTAACAAAATGTGGAACAAGTGAAGGGGTCTGAATACTTTCCGAATGCACTGTACGTGTGTGTTTGTGTGTAATAAAGGGTTTTGTGGGTGTTGGGTAGCCCTCCTCCCACCATCTCTCTCTGCTTACAGTGACCTGCATCTGTTTCTATGGTTGCCCTGGTAACTGCAACACCAGTGTGCTGAGCCATGCTAGGCTCTGTACAGGCAGTTTAGATCTCTTTGTAGTGTGTGTGTGTGTGTGTGTGTGCGTGTGTGTGTCTGTACCATCCATCTATCCATCCATCTAAATTATAATTTTGACATAACCCCCACTGACCTGCTGCTGTAATGAAGAGTTCATGAGAATGAACCTCTGGCCATTGGTGATGAACCATCACTGAGCCCCCATTAAATCTGTCTCTCTCTCTCTCTCTCTCTCTCTCTCTCTCTCTCTCTCTCTCTCTCTCTCTCTCTGTCTCTCTGTCTCTCAGTAGTCCAGGTAGCTATTTGGTTAACTATTTAGCAGTCTTATGGCTTGGGGGTAGAAGCTGTTCAGGGTCCTGTTGATTCCAGACTTGGTGCATCAGTACCACTTTCCTTGCGAGAGCAGAGAAAAACGTCTATGACTTGGGTGGCTGGAGTCTTTTTAGGGCCTTCCTCTGACACTGCCTGGTATAGAGGTACTGTAGCTCAATGATTTTTGATGGCAGGCAGCTTGGCCCCAGTGATGTACTGGGTCAATCACACTACCCTCTATAGCACCTTGTGGTTGGATGCCAAGCAATTTTTTACTAAGCAGTGATGCAGCCAGTGAAGATGCTCTCAATGGTGCAGCTGTAGAACTTTTAGAGGATCTGAAGGCCCATGCCAAATCTTTTCAGCCTCCTATGGGGAAAGAGGCATTGTGTTGGTGTGTGTGGACCATGTTAATTCCTTAGTGATGTGGACACTGAGGATCTTGAAGCTCTCGATCCGCTCCACTCGATCCGATCCGCTCCACTACAGCCCCATCGATGTGGACTGGGGCCAGCTCGGCCCTCCATTTCCTGTATTACATGATCGGCACCACATTGCCAGGTCACTAACCTCCTCCTTGTAGGCAGTCTCATCATCGTTAGGTGATCAGTCCTATGACCATCATGCCGTCAGTAAACTTGATGATGGTGTTCGAGTCAGGCACGGCCATGCAGTCGTGGGTCAACAGGGAGTACAGGAGGGGACTGAGCACACACCCCTGAGGATCCCCCTGGTTGAGGGTCAGCATGCACATGTGTTGTTGCCTACTCTCACCACCTGGAGACAGCCTGTCAGTAAGTCAAGGATCCAGTCAAGGATCCAGTTCTCATGTATGGTTCATTGTTTCTTGCCTCGAAGCAAGCATGGAAGGCAATTAGCTCGTCTAGTAGGCTCGCGTTACTGGGCAGCTCGTGGCTTGGTTTCCCTTTGTAATCCGTGATAGTTTGCAAGCCCTGCAACATCCAACGAGCGTCAGAGCCGGCGTAATAGGTTTCGATCTTAGTCCTATATTGACGTTTTGCCTGTTTGATGGCTCATCACAATAACAGCGTGAGCAAAATGATTAATCATATCACTTCAGTAAATTGTTTGTAAAGGCTAGATGACCTTAGATTTGAGCATGTGAAGCCTCCATTTCAGAAAATCCTCCTTTATCTCGAATGTCTGATTGGTGTTACCATCATTGGTGTTACTATTCCTACTAGTGGCACAATGTTATCATAATGGTATCAATTGTTTAAAGTCATTAAGCTACCATGTTAGTTGATTTTGAATGGGAAGATGTACCCAAAACCATACAAGTTTTCCAAAACTCCTTGCCCAAATGCCACCGTATTTGAAGGATGACCCACATACCATCACCCACACATACCATCCTATCCTTGTCATTCCCTACCCATTAGTATTATACTCCTTTAGACCAGCTCGCTCCCAGTCAAAATCTGCTGAGGGTCTCTGTCAGAAGTTCAGAGAGTCTGGGAGGTTCTCTCATCCTGGCCTCGCCTTTTCCCTTTATTTTATAAATCTGTGATCTCTTCTCCTGCTCTGAAATGCCTTTAGATATAATTAATATTGAATAAAGCTGCGCCGAAGCTTCTGCCCGGTCTCTTTCAAGTACCGGGGGTTACTTCAAACTTCACTATTGTTAGTTTCTATTTCTCTGACGCTGGAACATTCCGCCACACTAACTCGCTAGGAAGTATTTTCATGTTCTGTTTCTCTTTGAGGTTTCAGCCCGCCGAGTGGCGAGGGAAACGGTTTGAGCTTCTTCCTTCAACTAGGAAACCTAGTTTTCATATTCATGAGATGTTGGACGACGGGGAGATAAATCATTGATTTGGTTTCCATTAGCCTGAGAAAGAAAACGCTGGAAATTGATGGTGGCCATTTAAAAAAAAAAACATTTTTTTTTTAGCACCACTCTATTCAGTAGATGAAATTGACAGCAAACTAGGAGAGGCTGCTTTTCCCATTACAGTTGCATATCAACTTCATGTGCTGGAACTGACTAGGGCCTAAATGATTTTGACCCTAACTTTGCTCACTACCACTGCAGTAAAGCCTACTGGGATCAACAGGCAAACAGAGACATGTACACACATACATTACACTCATGCGCATAACAATATACACACACACACACACACACACACACACACACACACACACACACACATACACACACACTACTTTACTCAAGCTTTGGTTATTGTTGTTGTTACCTTGAGAACTCAGCTTCTTTCTCTGTCCACAATAGAGGGCCTGTGAGGCGGCGTGGTCTGTCACCTTAACCAGCCAGTAAAGGACAGCTTTTGGTCTGTTTGATGTACGGACAGGGCGAGGGGGGAGGTGCCTGTCGTCATGGAGATGGGTGAAGATTACTTCTGTATTTACATTAAGGAGTCATTATGAAGGGGCTTAGATGGAGACGGATCTCTCTCCCGGGAAGACACACCACTAGAGTGCGTGTGTGCGTGGGTGTGGGTGTGTGTGTGTGCAATAGTTAGTATGTAGTAAATAAATTAGCCCTTTCTCCTTGTGGAGTCCTCTGTATTAAGCCTTTTGCCCCATGCTACCTCTAACCCCCAACTCTGTTTATCAGAGGAGAGAGTGCATGCAGAACTCTGCAAAAACATCCTCCTTGTACAACGTAAAGCACCAAATAATGCATGCAGAGCAGAATTAGGCCGATACCTGCTAATAATCAAAATCCAGAAAAGAGCCGTTAAATTCTACAACCACCTAAAAGGAAGCGATTCCCCAACTTTCCATTACAAAGCCATCACCTATAGAGAGATTAACCTAGAGAATAGTCCCCTAAGCAAGCAAACAGACCCCACAGAGCCCCAGGACAGCAACACAATTAGACCCAAACAAACCATGAGATAATAAAAATATAATTACTTAACACATTGGAAATCATTTTCCAAAAACAGAGCAAACTAGAATACTATTTGGCCCTAAACAGAGAGTAACAGTGGCAGAATACCTGACAACTGTGACTGAACCAAAATTAAGGAAAGCTTTGACTATGTACAGACTCAGTGAGCATGGCCTTGCTATTGAGAGAGGCCGCCATAGTCAGACCTGGCTCTCAAGAGAAGACAAATTATGTGGAAAGTAAGCTGCACTTCCTAACCTCCTGCCAAATGTATGACCATATTAGAGACACATACAATGCATTCATAAATTATTCAGACCCCTTGACTTTTTCCACATTTTGTTACGTTACAGCCTTATTCTAAAATGGATTAAATAAATAAAACATCTTCATCAATCTACACACAATACCTCATAATGACAGTGAAAAACGGTTTTTAGACATTTTTTGCAAATGTATTACATTTTTAAAACAGAAATGAAACGTCCCTTTTTCAGGACCCTGTCTTTCAAAGATAATTTGTATAAATCCAAATAACTTCACAGATCTTCATTGTAAAGGGTTTAAACACTGTTTCCCATGCTTGTTCAATGAACCCTAAACAATTAATGAACATGCACCTGTGGAAAGGTTGTATGTAGGGGGTGTGTACTGGCGGCAGAGAAGTTAGGCGCAGGAGAGCAAAAACTGATTTACAATGGCGCAGTTTAATAGACAAAACCACCGTAAACAGAACAATAAATCAATTATTACACACCAGCATAACATGTACAAGCACTACAATAAACAATTCCGGACAAGGACATGGGGGGAACAGAGGGTTAAATACACAACATGTAATGATGGAATTGAAACCAGGTGTGTGGGAAGACCAGACAAAACAAATGGAAAATGTAAGGTGGATCGGCGATGGCTAGAAGACCGGTAACGAGATACTGAAGGCCCCTCGCCCGACGCCAGTATGGAGCGAACGGAGACTGCCGGGGCCCCCTCGATGTCCAGAGGGGGCGGAGGAACCTCCTGCACCTCAGACTCCTGGAGCGAACCAGCCACCACCGGCCTGAGGAGAGACACATGGAACGAGGTGTTAATACGGTAATCTGGGGGAATCTGTAACTTAACAAACCTCGTTCACTCTCCTCAGGACTTTAAATGGCCCCACAAACCGCGGACCCAGCTTCCGACAGGGCAGGCGGAGGGGCAGGTTTAGGGTCGAGAGCCAGACCCGGTCTCCTGGTGCGAACACCGGGGCCTCATTACAGAGAAGCATGGTGGTGACAGCAGCATGCTGTGGGGATGTTTTTCAGCAGCAGGGACTGGGAGACGTAGGAGTGGCTTCAGGGACAAGTCTCTGAATGTTCTTGAGTTGCCCAGCCAGAGCCCGGACTTGATCCTGATCGAACATCTCTGGAGAGTCCTGAAAATAGCTGTGCAGCGACTCTCCCTATCCAACCTGACAGAGCTTGAGAGGATCTACAGAGACAAATGGGAGAATCTCCCCAAATACAGGTGTGCCAAGCTTGTAGTGTCATACCCAAGAAGACTCCAGGCTTTAATCGTGCTTCCACAAAGTAGAGTAAAGGGTCTGAATACTTATGTAAATGTGATATTCCCATTTTTACTTTTTTATACATTTGCAAAAATGCCTGTTTTCACTTTGTCATTATGGGGTGTTGTGTGTAGATTGATGAGGGGGGGAACAATTTAATACATTTTAGAACAAGGCTGTAAAGTGTAACAAAATGTGGATGAAGTGAAGGGGTCTGAATACTTTCTGAATGCACTCTTATTTCACAGACCCACAAAGAATTTGAAAAAAAATCAATTTTGATAAACTCCCATATCTATTTGGTGAAATACCACAGTGTGCCATCACAGCAGCAGGATTTATGACCTGTTGCCACAAGAAAAGGGAAAGCAGTGAAGAACAAACACCATTGTAAATATAACCAATATTTATGTTTATTTATTTTCCCTTTCGTACTTAAACTATTTGCACATCGTTATAACACTGTACATAGCCATAATGTGACATTTGAAATGTCTCTGAGAGAGAGAGAGAGAGAGAGAATAAAGTGAGTCAAACGGAGAACGAGAGACCCATAGAGAGAGACAGACTGAGTGATTTGTACTAGCTAGTCATTGAGCGCCTGTTGGTCTCGATAATGGATTTCTGTACCATTTCTGAATATAAATGTCTTCCCTCTATCACTTTGGCTGTCGCATGTAAATCCTGGGCTGCATGAATTTTAATTTCTGCCTTTTAAAGGGAAGCTTGACCCGAAGCATTGTGTGAAAGCACTACTATGGTCTTGATAATAGACCTATCAACAGTTCAATTGAATTGACACAGTGAAGTAGACAAGATGTTTGCTGTTAATGAAAAGCACTTACTTGGGTAAAGTGTATTATTATTTGTTATATTAAATTAACACAGAGATATTGCAATATTTCATGCTGTGTTGAACAAGTACATCAAAATAATCTGGGAGCATGAGCAGCAGTGTGTGGTGTTAAACAGGTATCACAGCATTGCATTGTGCAGTTTAGTGAGGGTATAGAAATGCAATGTTATAGAAAATGTATGTAGAACAAACATCTTTAAAGACTTCCTCTTCCGGAAGTTATGTTTATTCTATACATGGCATTACTATACCCTTAGCCTAACAGCTTCCTTTCCTCTTCTCCTTTCCTTGTCTCATTTCCTAGATAGGACCAGATAGGTTTTCAACATATTGCTGTAATTTGTCAAGCCCTTTACAATCAATGGTCGTGAAGGGAAGGATATGAGAAAAGGAAGCCATTTATAACCATTGAGATGAAGCCAATGATGGTGTAGGTCATGGTAGAAGTTGAACCTATCCCGATCCTAACCTTAACTGTTGTGAAAATAATATCATCCCTGGTTAGGGGTTGTTACGGGAAACCTCTACCTACCCCGCTAATGTCATCATTAGCTCAGGGGTCAAAGTTGAATATGTCATGTAACCCCAGAGCAGAGATGAAGTGATTACATAGGGTGTGTGTACACAGGCAGCCCAATTCATGCAGCACAGGCTATCCTTGCCCCCCCTTCCTCCATCTGTCTTGATGGATGGTCATCTGTTTGAGCCTTTGATGGTGTACTCTATTTATTATGTCATCTGTAATTTATTGACGGTCTCTCCTTCCCTCTCTGCTCCCTAATTGGTCTTTTCAACAATCGGATGGGCTCTGAAATGGACTGTGATTGGTCAAAAGACCAATTAGTGACAAAAATATCCGAATTTGGATGCCTGTCTAAACGCAGCCATAGTGTGTGTATGTGTGAGAGAGAGGGAGGGAAAGAGAGGGAGAGAGATTCTATGAATAGAAAAGAAGGGCAGAAGGTAAAATACAAACACCCTCAGCCTCTCTATCTCCCCCTGTCAGAGACCAGCGGCGAGCGATTAGTCATGTCTTTGAAGCCCCAGCCATCCGTCTCTGCCCCGGCTCTGGGTGCCATTACTCTGGTCTTACGGTGTAGGGCGGTGACTGTAGCAGATTCTGGGTGTTCTGGGCTCTCTTAATCAGCCTGAGTGGTCTATCGAACAAGGGCACAGTCTCCTCCGACTGTGTGTGTCTCAAATGGCCCTCTATTCCCATGTAGTGCAACACTTTGGCTAGTAAATTCAATACAACTGCATTTATGCCCTAAGATATTGCAACTTACGTTCCTCTAATATAATACAATAGCATCACGTTACTCTAATGTACCGCCCCATACAGTACATGAATACAACATAAGCCCATGGCTCTTGGTCTATAGAGAGCAGCAGGTTAGAGGTTCACGTTGAGGATGACATGAAAAAGATTGCTGTGAAATCTGCCGTTCCATTCCTCCTTCATCCCTGTATTCAGTGCTTCAGATCGATAGCTATCTGTGTTATTGTTGTCGTGTCTTTGGCTATGCCAAATTAAGTGATATGACATGCTATTCTATAAAATACATATACACAGAATGAAAATGATGTCTTACAGAAAACGTCCCTGGTGGACGGAGCCGACATGGCTGCTGGTTACACAAAGGAAAGGGGGTTGGGTTTGAGTGAAAGAGCGGGAAGACTGAGGAACAAAGGGAGAAGCCATGCTATCATAAATACAGTATCCTATGCATTCTAAATTACCGCCCATTTGGAAAAGGAAAATGCAATAAATATTTACTCTGAGCTGCGCTTCGGTAGGTTGGTCGTAGATGCTGGCTGTGTTGGCCAACAGAGATCTTCCTGTCTTCAGAAGAATGTCTCTGGTAGTAAATTGGATACGTTGTAGTATCGTCGTTGTGTGTTAGACAGAATACGTCGACCGTCCTTTCCTAGCCCACGTTTACAGCGGCCGCTGCTAACTCAGCGGCTAGGATGTCACACTTCTTTAGTGAATAAGAGTTCAAAGTTCATACCATTCACAACCAAAGCTCACGCTGAGGTTGGCTTAATTCTGTAGTTGACATGTTAGTCCTTTTTAACGTATGGACCGTCGTCCTATCGTCCTCAAGGGCTTATATAGTGGAGGGAGAGAAGGGCTTATATAGTGGAGGGAGAGAAGGGCTTATATAGTGGAGGGAGAGAAGGGCTTATATAGTGGAGGGAGAGAAGGGCTTATATAGTGGAGGGAGAGAAGCTAAAATTACATGTGTAGACTTTCCCAGATACAGTTTGTCATCCTGTCATCAGTCATAATGTCTCAGATGACAACCAAACTGACATCATATTCATTAAGTACCAACGCATATTTTCAACTGGCTCTATTACCAAAATATGGTTCCTTTCCCCCCACCATTTGATGTTCCCAGACTCTCTATGTTTAACAAAGGCTATTCAAGAGCCCTCAAGAGCCCAACGTCATGACATTGTCTAGCCAGGCCAAGAGGTAGGGAGATTAAGAGAGGGGATGAATGAGATGTGGAGGAGTGACAAGTTCAGTCCCCCTACCAGGTGTGATCTGTGTCTGGGATTTAGTACAGCCTGAGGCTGGGGCTCCACACACACACAGAGAGAGAGAGACAACCCCCAGCACCTCACCTCTCTGGTTCCTCTGTTTCTCTCTCTATGTTTCTTCCTCTGGCTGATTCTCTCTCGCTCTCTCTTTCTGTCTTTCTCTCTCCCTCTCTCCTCTGTCCTTTATTCACTCTTTGTCTGTCTGTCTGTCTGTCTGTCTGTCTGTCTGTCTGTCTGTCTGTCTGTCTGTCTGTCTGTCTGTCTGTCTGTCTGTCTGTCTGTCTGTCTGTCTGTCTGTCTGTCTGTCTGTCTGTCTGTCTGTCTGTCTGTCCCCTCTGTCTGTCCCCTCTGTCTGTCTGTCTGCCCCCTCTGTCTGCCCTGTCTGTCTGTCTGCCCTGTCTGTCTCTGTCTGCCCTGTCTGTCTCTGTCTGCCTGTCTGTCTGTCTGTGTCCGTCCGTTATGTTTATATACAGTGTTGTAATAATATGCAAATAGTTAAAGTAGCAAAGGGAAAATAAATATAGGTTGCGTGCGGGGTAGGGGGTGCCTTACATAAAAAACGACAGTGTAAATACTTATTTGTAAATAACTAAGAAACTAGTTAGATTATTGGTAGCCATTTATGCAAGATACCCCTCACAACAAGGCTTTGGGATGGGTGGATTAGTGAACAGAGGTCTCTGCATGATGATGTCACTGATCAATGGGCTGATGATGTAATGTATGTTCCCCATGCAGGGCAGTAACGTGGTGGAGGACCAGGACCTGCTGGAGATCGGGATCCTCAACTCAGCCCACAGACAGAGGCTGCTACAGGCTATACGCCTACTGCCCAGGGTCAGTACTGCGTGCGTGCGTTTGCGTGTACTGCAATAAAAATGAATCTAGCATCATTAGGATTCTGTGGAGGGGATAACATCAGAAGATGAGCTCTTCACCAGTATAAATGAAATATTGTATATTGTGTTTGTGCATCTCTGAGCAACGTTCTATCTAATCCTGGGGTCATTTCATGTTTTCATGTGTATCTGAGTTATTCACCAATAGATCATCGCTCTAAAAACGATATAACATTCAAAATGGTTGATATAGCCAATATAGCCAACTAAGTGAGAGATGTCAATTAAATGAGAGAGGGAGGGAGGAACCAATCTTATTAAATTTAATCTCAGTCAGCACTTCCTTCTCTCATCCCTGCAAAGTTTTCAAACGACAGAGAAATCCTCTCTTCTCCCTCACCTTGTGGAAAGAAGGATGCACATTTTAGGTAAATGTCACACGATGTGCTCACTCCAAAGTCCCAACTCTTCTTAAAAGTAGGATGGCGAATCCTTATTACTTCAAATATCTCCTCTTCTATGAGAAAAAGCAGAATGCTCTTCTCCTCTGAAGTCGTGTTGACTGTATTGCAAAAGAAAGGGCTGAGACGCACTTACTGTGAAATATATTCTCATGTCACATAGGCCAACACACCATACCAAGTAAATATGGGGAAGAATAAGATGCATTTGCCTAATCCTAAATAAACCTTTAGCCCCTACACCCCTTGTTGATCTGAGGGATTTAGATAGCTATTCTGTAAGCAGTATGGAACTAGCCCTGCCTCTCCCTCTGAACGGATAGGTGGGATTTTCTCTATAATGCTTATCATGTCCTTGGGTGCTAAGGATTGATATGGAATTCAGAATCTTATATTCAATTTCTGTATTTAAGTCTTAATTTTACACACAGCACAGGCTATCCTTGCCCTCCCTTCCTCCATCTGTCTTCGTCCAGTTTGAGCCTTTGATGGTGTACTCTATTTATTATGTCATCTATATATCTGTAATTTATTGACGGTCTCTCCTTCCCTTTGCTCTCTCCTTCCCTCTCTGCTCCCTCTTTTCCTCTCTGCTCCCTCCTTTCCTCTCTGCTCCCTCCTTTCCTCTCTGCTCCCTCCTTTCCTCTCTGCTCCCTCCTTTCCTCTCTGCTCCCTCCTTTCCTCTCTGCTCCCTCCTTTCCTAACTCCCTGCCTCCCTCCTTTCCTCATTCCCTATCTCCCTCTCTGCCCCCCTCCCTGTCTCCCTCTTTGCCCCCCTCCCTCTTTTCCTGCCTCCCTGTCTCCTTCCTTTCCTCCCTCCCTTTCTCCCTTTCTCCCTCTCTGCCCCCTCCCTCCTTTCCTCCCTCCCTGCATCCTTCTCTGACCCCATCCCTCCTTTCCTGCCTCCCTCTCTGCCCCCCTCCCTGTCTGCCCCCCTCCCTAGTTTTAGTGTCCCGTATCATTGCTCTTCATATCATCTAGTGACAGTCTGTCCCCTCCTCCTTCCCCCTCCAGGTGCGTCCTATTGGCTATGACGGTAACAACCCCACATCAGTGGCTGAGTGGCTGGAGTCTCTGGAGCTGGGAGACTACACTAAGTCCTTCCTCATCAACGGATACACCTCCATGGAACTGGTCAAGAAGATCTGGGAGATAGAACTCATCAATGTGAGTCTATTACTGGTTATTGCTGTTTTTTAATGTGCTTGCTGAAAGCACACTGCTGTTATTCCCCATACGCTACTATAGAAATACTGACTGAAGAAGACAGTAGAAGCAAGCACACACATTCTTGTCAGTAAATGTTCATTTTCTAGTTTGTTTATTAGGATCTATCTTTAGTCCACAGAACAGATAGATGATGACACGTGGAGCACAGGTGGTGGTCACATGGTCTCCCTGACAGATTTAGTCTTCTTTGTATTGTTGGAACACACCACTTGGTTGTGGGTTGCAGGGTTGGTTGCAGGGTTGGTTACAGGGTTGGTGGGTTGGTTACAGGGTTGGTGGGTTGATTACAGGGTTGGTTACAGGGTTGGTGGGTTGGTTACAGGGTGGGTTACATAGTTGGTTGGTTACGGGTTGGTTACAGGGTTGGTTACAGGGTTGGCTACAGGGTTGGTGGGTTGGTTACAGGGTGGGTTACAGAGTTGGTTGGTTACAGGGTTGGTGGGTTGGTTACAGGGTTGGTGGGTTGGTTACAGGGTTGGTGGGTTACAGGGTTGGTTGGTTACAGGGTTGGTGGGTTGGTTACAGGGTTGATGGGTTGATTACATGGTTGGTGGGTTGGTTACAGGGTTGGTGGGTTGGTTGGTGGGTGGGTTACAGGGTTGGTGGGTGGGTTGGTTGGTGGGTGGGTTACAGGGCTGGTGGGTGGGTTGGTCAGTTACAGGGTTGGTGGGTTGGTTACAGGGTTGGTTGGTGGGTGGGTGGGTGGGTTACAGGATTGGTGGGTTGGTGGGTGGGTTACAGGGTTGGTGAGTGGGTTGGTTGGTGGGTGGGTTAGTTGGTGGGTTACAGGGTTGGTGGGTGGGTGGGTTACAGGGTTGGTGGGTTATAGGGTTGGTGGGTTGGTTACAGGGTTGGTTTCAGGGTTAGTGGGTGGGTTACAGGGTTGGTGGGTGTGTTACAGGGTTGGTTACAGGGTTGGTGGGCGGGTTACAGGGTTGGTGGGTTGATTACAGGGTTGGTGGGTTGGTTACAGGGTTGGTGGGTTGGTTACAGGGTTGGTGGGTTGGTTACAGGGTTGGTGGGTTGGTTATAGGGTTGGTGGGTTGGTTCCAGGGTTGGTGGGTTGATTACAGGGTTGGTGGGTTGATTACAGGGTTGGTTACAGGTTGGTGGGTTGCTTACAGGGTTGATGGGTTGGTTACAGGGTTGTTGGGTGTGTTACATGGTTGGTGGGCAGGTTACATGGTTGGTGGGTTGGTTACAGGGTTGGTGGGTTGGTTACAGGGTTGGTGGGTTGGTTACAGGGTTGATGGGTTGGTTACAGGGTTGGTTACAGGTTGGTGGGTTGGTTACACGTTGGTGGGTTGATTACAGGGTTGATGGGTTGGTTACAGGGTTGGTGGGTTGATTACAGGGTTGGTTACAGGTTGGTGAGTTGCTTACAGGGTTGATGGGTTGGTTACAGGGTTGGTTACAGGGTTGGTGGGTGTGTTACAGGGTTGGTGGGCGGTTTACAGGGTTGGTGGGTTGGTTACAGGGTTGGTGGGTTGGTTAAAGGGTTGGTGGGTTGGTTACAGGTTGGTGGGTTGATTACAGGGTTGATGGGTTGGTTGGTGGGTTGGTTACAGGGTTGGTGGGTTGATTACAGGGTTGGTTACAGGTTGGTGGGTTGCTTACAGGGTTGATGGGTTGGTTACAGGGTTGGTGGGTTGGTTACAGGGTTGGTTACAGGTTTGGTTACAGGGTTGATGGGTTGGTTACAGGGTTGGTGGGTTGGTTACAGGGTTGAGGGGTTGGTTATTTAGTCTTCTTTGTATTGTTGGAACACACCACTTGGTTGTGGGTTGCAGGGTTGGTTGCAGGGTTGGTTACAGGGTTGGTGGGTTGGTTACAGGGTTGGTGGGTTGATTACAGGGTTGGTTACAGGGTTGGTGGGTTGGTTACAGGGTGGGTTACATAGTTGGTTGGTTACGGGTTGGTTACAGGGTTGGTTACAGGGTTGGCTACAGGGTTGGTGGGTTGGTTACAGGGTGGGTTACAGAGTTGGTTGGTTACAGGGTTGGTGGGTTGGTTACAGGGTTGGTGGGTTGGTTACAGGGTTGGTGGGTTACAGGGTTGGTTGGTTACAGGGTTGGTGGGTTGGTTACAGGGTTGATGGGTTGATTACATGGTTGGTGGGTTGGTTACAGGGTTGGTGGGTTGGTTGGTGGGTGGGTTACAGGGTTGGTGGGTGGGTTGGTTGGTGGGTGGGTTACAGGGCTGGTGGGTGGGTTGGTCAGTTACAGGGTTGGTGGGTTGGTTACAGGGTTGGTTGGTGGGTGGGTGGGTGGGTTACAGGATTGGTGGGTTGGTGGGTGGGTTACAGGGTTGGTGAGTGGGTTGGTTGGTGGGTGGGTTAGTTGGTGGGTTACAGGGTTGGTGGGTGGGTGGGTTACAGGGTTGGTGGGTTATAGGGTTGGTGGGTTGGTTACAGGGTTGGTTTCAGGGTTAGTGGGTGGGTTACAGGGTTGGTGGGTGTGTTACAGGGTTGGTTACAGGGTTGGTGGGCGGGTTACAGGGTTGGTGGGTTGATTACAGGGTTGGTGGGTTGGTTACAGGGTTGGTGGGTTGGTTACAGGGTTGGTGGGTTGGTTACAGGGTTGGTGGGTTGGTTATAGGGTTGGTGGGTTGGTTCCAGGGTTGGTGGGTTGATTACAGGGTTGGTGGGTTGATTACAGGGTTGGTTACAGGTTGGTGGGTTGCTTACAGGGTTGATGGGTTGGTTACAGGGTTGTTGGGTGTGTTACATGGTTGGTGGGCAGGTTACATGGTTGGTGGGTTGGTTACAGGGTTGGTGGGTTGGTTACAGGGTTGGTGGGTTGGTTACAGGGTTGATGGGTTGGTTACAGGGTTGGTTACAGGTTGGTGGGTTGGTTACACGTTGGTGGGTTGATTACAGGGTTGATGGGTTGGTTACAGGGTTGGTGGGTTGATTACAGGGTTGGTTACAGGTTGGTGAGTTGCTTACAGGGTTGATGGGTTGGTTACAGGGTTGGTTACAGGGTTGGTGGGTGTGTTACAGGGTTGGTGGGCGGTTTACAGGGTTGGTGGGTTGGTTACAGGGTTGGTGGGTTGGTTAAAGGGTTGGTGGGTTGGTTACAGGTTGGTGGGTTGATTACAGGGTTGATGGGTTGGTTGGTGGGTTGGTTACAGGGTTGGTGGGTTGATTACAGGGTTGGTTACAGGTTGGTGGGTTGCTTACAGGGTTGATGGGTTGGTTACAGGGTTGGTGGGTTGGTTACAGGGTTGGTTACAGGTTTGGTTACAGGGTTGATGGGTTGGTTACAGGGTTGGTGGGTTGGTTACAGGGTTGAGGGGTTGGTTACAGGGTTGGTGGGTTGATTACAGGGTTGGTGGGTTGGTTACAGGGTTGGTGGGTTGGTTACAGGGTTGGTTACAGGTTGGTGGGTTGATTACAGGGTTGGCTACAGGGTTGGTGGGTTGGTTACAGGATTGATTACAGGTGGGTGGGTTGATTACAGGGTTGGTTACAGGGTTGGTGGGTTGGTTACAGGGTTGGTGGGTTGATTACAGGGTTGGTGGGTTGGTTACAGGGTTGGTGGGTTGGTTACTGGGTTGGTTACAGGGTTGATGCGTTGGTTACAGGATTGGTGGGTTGGTTACAGGTTGGTGGGTTGATTACAGGGTTGGTTACAGGGTTGGTGGGTTGGTTACAGGGTTGGTGGGTTGGTTACAGGGTTGGTTACAGGTTGGTGGGTTGATTACAGGGTTGGTTACAGGGTTGGTGGGTTGATTACAGGGTTGGTGGGTTGGTTACAAGGTTGGTTACAGGGTTGGTTACAGGGTTGGTTGCAGGGTTGGTGGGTTGATTACAGGGTTGGTTACAGGGTTGGTGGGTTGGTTACAGGGTTGGTGGGTTGGTTACAGGTTGGTGAGTTGGTTACAGGGTTTGTGGGTTGGTTGGTGGGTGGGTTACATGGTTGGTGGGTTGGTTACAGGGTTGGTTGGTTGGTTACAGGGTTGGTGGGTTGGTTACAGGGTTGGTGGGTTGATTACAGGGTTGGTTATAGGGTTGGTGGGTGCCTGCTGGTTTCTGTGAGATGAGAGGAGGATGGTGTATTTTCTCTCCTCCAGTGCGGTATGATGGGATGTCTGGTGGAGGTGGAGAGGTGAAGGTGGAGGTGGAGAGGTGGAGGTGGAGAAGTGGAGGTGGAGAGGGAGAGGTGGAGAGAGAGGTAGAGAGGTGGAGGTGGAGAGGTAGAGAGGGAGAGGTTATATAAGCACTTGGGAGGCAATGTCTCACAACACCGGGGAAACCACCCACACTGTTTGTCCAGGGCGATGTGTAACACCGCTGTGCAGGGTCTCTGTGGCCTGCTTTCCTTGTCTACTCTCTCTCTCTTCTGGGGGTGGAATGCATCTCAGTAGTCTGAGATAGTCTCCTTTCCTCATCTCCTTTCCTCTCTCCGCTCCTCTCTGAAAACAAATGGGGAGGTGCAATGTATTACAGAGGTGGATGTTAGTATACTATTCAGATGGAGGAGAGGGAGAGGAAATGGCTGTAGAGGATTGCGAGGAGGGTGTAGTTTGAGTTAGAGCCACAGGAGGGTAGAGAAAAGACCGGCAAAGATATTCACTTCTGCACAAAACTGTGTGTGCGTGCGTGTGTGTGTGTGTGTACACTCCCCTGCATTTGTGTGTGTGTGCATTTGTGAGTTAATTTCAGTGCAAAAGTTAATCTCTGTCAGATGTGGGACTCCCGTTCACACTATTATTAATTAAAACACATTGCTTCATTAGCACTTGAGCGTGTGACTCCAGTGTGTGTGTGGTTCCTCACTACCAATCATTGAGAGCATGACTCCCGCTTCCCACGACTGATTACTGTATACAAATGACAGTACCATTACATTTGGGTTAGGGGGTTTCCACTGTGTCACACTGACACTGGGGACAGGAAAGAAGATGGGCACGACGTGTGTGTGTTTGGGGACAGAGAGAAGCCCTATAATGAGTATAGGAAAAGTGCAGCTGGACTCTGTCTCTGGGGTGATGGAGAGATCAATGCTCTTCACACTGGCTACTGGAGAGAGAGAGCACAATTACACCCAACTAAATTATCAAACAAAAAGATAAATACTTGACACATTGTAAAGAATTAAACAAAGAACTGAGCAAACTAGAAGGCTATTTGGCCCTAAACAGAGAGTAACAGTGTCAGAATACCTGACCACTGTGACTGACCCAAACTTAAGGAAAGCTTTGACTATGTACAGACTCAGTGAGCATAGCCTTGCTATTGAGAAAGGCCGCCGTAGGCAGACCTGGCTCTCAAGAGAAGACAGGCTATATGCTCACTGCCCACAAAATGAGGTGGAAACTGAGCTGCACTTCCTAACCTCCTGCCCAATGTATGACCATATTAGAGATACATATTTCCTTCAGATTACACAGATCCACAAAGAATTAAAACAAATCCAATTTTGAGAAACTCCGATATCTACTGGGTGAAATACCACAGTGTGCCATCACAGCAGCAAGATTTGTGACCTGTTGCCACAAGAAAAGGGCAACCAGTGAAGAACAAACACCATTGTAAATACAACCCATATTTATGTTGATTTATTTCCCTTTTATACTTTAACAATTTGCACATTGTTACAACACTGTACATAGACATAAGGTGACATTTGAAATGTCACAAAACTTCTCTGAGTGTACTGTTTACTGTACATTTTTGTTGTTTCACTTACTTTGGCAATCTAAACATGTGTTTCCCATGCCAACAAAGCCCCATAAATTGAGAGAAAGTATGTGTGTGTGTATGTATGTATATATATATATATATATATATATATATATATAGAAAGAGAGAGTATCCCATGAGAGAGAGATGGTAAATAACAGAGGGAGAGTGATGGGGAGAATTGTTTCTCGATTGCTTTCCCAGTAAATCACTTTATAATCTCTATGGGCCACAGATTCTGTGGCGACCGGGGAGACAATGGAGAGGCGGAGGGCCATTGTGGAAAGGTTTAAAATAGAACTAGGTGTCTGTGTGTGTACATATACAGGCCTGCTGTTGTGGGATTAGAACTGTGTTGCTACAGAAACACCTCTTAATCCTTCCTCTTCTCCACACACACACACACACACACACACACACACACACACACACACACACACACACACACACACACACACACACACACACACACACACACACACACACACACACACACACACACACACACATACACACATACACACACACATACACACATACATACATACATACATACATACATACATACATACATACACACCTACCTACCTACACACGCCTAACTTGATAGACCGGTTGCAAGAGCTTCCTTGTTGCAACTGTCAATGAGCTAGACGTCAATGCTTCCATCTTCAGAACAGATTGACAGGTCTCTCTCACAGAGGAAATGTGAGGAAGCACCAAATGTCCAACCATATTAAAATGGAACACGTAAATGAGCATTCTTATTGGACGATTTCAGGTAGCACCAAAATGTATTATTGTGCTGTGTAACTACTGAACACCACCATGAATCATTCCAGTAAACAAATCATAATCAGCTTTTGAGCCACAGAGATCTACTTGATTTAGATGTGTTTTGAGCTTTAAGATAGGCTTTTAGATTTTACCCTTGTTCCTTTTAAAGCTGCTTACATCCTAGACATGGGATTGGTAAGAATGCAGACTCATTCCAAGTGGAATAGGCAGGTAGCCTCGCGGTTAAGAGCGTTTGGCCAGTAACCGAAAGGTCGCTGGTTTGAATCCCTGAGCTGACTAGGTTAAACATTTGGCCATGTGCCCTTGAGCAAGGCACTTATTGCTAAATGCCTAAACTGTAAATGCAACGTAAAATGAATGATGAATGACAGACATGTAGAGTTTGTATTATTGCTATGATGACTATGACATGGATTGATGTTGGAGAGACAGCTGCAGTAACATAACCATGCACAAGATGGTGCCACAGCCTTTCATTTCCACCTTCCTCCCTGTTGTCAGGCAGACAGAGAGTGGCACCACTCCATTAAGACACCTAGAGGAGGCGAAGGCTAAGAGCGCAGAATGGAGTAATTAGGAAATTCAACGTGATTGGAAAGCTTTCTAGCGAGTTAAAGTGGTAGAGAAGTTGAGGTTGTTATTTCCCCCCAGGACCTCTTCCTCTTAATATGAGACTCAGTGGTTTTCCTGACCCTCTCAGACCAGTGTTCATTTTGGCACTGTTTGTTAGATTTAGTCTTAGTCATTTTGTTTGCTATCCCTTTTCTTTTCTCACCAAATGTTTGCATAACAGGCTATTGGTAATGTTACCAGCGCCACGTTCAGTTTTAAAAACGTTCCTGAAGGTTGCAGATAGAAACACCATGAAAAGAGCCGCCGTTGTTCCTTATTCAACATGTCAGAGAGGCATGTTTGTTTTATATAACATATTTCCATCTGAACGTTCCAAAACTTTGCGTCCTGCTGAACGCGCCCCAGGTTGTTAGCTATAGCTAGTTAATGAGGTAACATGACTGAACAAGGTGTAGCTTTAACAAATGATTGAAAAGCTCTCAATCTCAGATTTTTGTCACAGAGATAATTTTGTCTCGTTATGATTTAGTCAACTAAAATGAAAAATCATTTTAAGTTTAGTTATAGTTTTTGTTCTGGGTCTATTTAGTCAGTTCTAGTCTTGTCAATTGCCACTGAAAAATAGGTGTTTGACGAATATTTTAGTCACAATCTTTTTTGACGAAATGAACACCGTCTCAGACAGAGAACACGGTTTGGTGAGTGTGTGATTGTGTGTGTGCGTGTGTTAGTGAGTAAAAGCTGTGAAATCTCGTTGAAAGTAGAGGTTATTTCTGTTAAATGGGACTACTAGTGATAACTAGTGTTGTCTACCTGGGCTAACAGGTCAGTGATTTTAGGTGGCTGTGTATTGCTTCATGCTCATTCCTTGCATGTGAGGGCGTGTTTCTGGGTTAGTGCTGTAGGGTGCTCAGTGTCGTGTTCTTAGTGTGTGTGTGTGTATGTTATACTCCCACAGGGCTGGACAAGTCTCTCTGCATTCCTCACTGCAATAAGACATCCCGTAAACACACACACACACTGTTCCCCATTCTGCTTGGCTAATATCCAGTCTTGAACACAATAATGGTGGGTGGTCAATAAGTCATCAAGCCAGAAATAATAGTTTAGCCTTTTTATCCCAGCTCTGCCCTGTTGCCATGACGCCTCAGCTAGTAGTTACCATAGAGACTATATATGTGAATGGAGGATGGAGGATTTTAAATCAGATGTGTCCCTTTGTTTGTGCATTTCATACCTTCTCTGTCACCTGTCCAAATGCACAGTGTGTGTGTGGGTGTGTGTGTGTGTGTGTGTGTCACCTTCTCTGTCACCTCTCCAGATACACAGATTGTTTCCCATCACACCACCAGATGGTTTCTGCCTTCATTAGCCACAGCACACACACTGCTGGTCAGTTGGACGCACTTCTAAGCTGCAAATAATTGAATCTTAATGCATGTTTTGTGTTAGGATGATTATATGTAGGAGGGTGTGTGTGCGTGCGTGTGTGGTTCATATTTGTACTGCACGTGTGTGTGTGTGTGTGTGTGTGTGTGTGTGTGTGTGTGTGTGTGTGTGTACATGTTTATGTGTGTTGAATGCGTACTGCTTGTAGGTTATCTTGATAGAGGGGTAGGTAATGTTAGTACTTGATGTTCATTGGTGTGTGTGTGTGTGTACATGTTTATGTGTGTTAAATGCGTACTGCTTGTAGGTTATCTTGATAGAGGGGTAGGTAATGTTAGTACTTGATGTTCATTGGTGTGTGGGTGGTTTTGCCTGAGGACTGTACAGTGCTGCATGTGCTACTATGTTGCATTCTCTGACCGTTGCTTGTTAATTCCTCTTTGGATTCACAACACCCCTTTATGGTAGAATAGAGTAGGAGGTGTAGTGAGAGATGCTGTAACTTCATGTTCTGACCCTGACAGTTTTGTACTATTGTAAATTATACAACGGGTGCTTCTAATCCTGATTGGTTAAAACCGCATTCTAGCCAGTGTATTCCACAAGTTACCACTGGCTAAATCTATGATGTTAAAATGCCTATTTACTGCGCAATCCACTGTCTCATCAGCCCAGCCAGGCAATTTATAAACTTGATCTCCACTATAAAAAGCATCTAGACATTATCTCACATTTCTTTTAGAATAACATTTAGTTTTCAATAGCAAAGATTTGTATAAACCTTGCTGTCTGTCTCTCCGACATTGTTTCAGTATTGAAATCTGATATCCACCTATCTCATAGTAAATTAACATGTCGGGACGAGACAGACAGGCAGACAGCTTTTCTCAGCCAGTCAAAATCATGAATCAGCTGGCATCCTTTTTCTCTCTCTCTCTCGCTCTCCCTCTCTCTCTCTCTCTCTATATATATATATATATATATATATATATATATATATATATATATATATATAGAGAGAGAGAGATATTTGACACTATTACTCACTCTATTACTCACTCTCTCTCTCTCTATATATATATAAAGAAATGTCTGTAGGAAACAACTAAATTAAATGTAGCTAGTTTGCAGTCTTTCCAGCTTCAGTTTGAAGTGATTGTATTAGCTGTGTTGTTGGCTAGCTCCTCTGAACAACAATGTCCTGAGGAGAGAGCACATGTTCTATGCCAGTAGAAATCGTGCATCATTAGCTCATTGTTATGGATGTATCCAAGTAAATGTCACTAGAAAACAGCTCAAACAAACACAAATGCAGCTACTGTTGTTATTCTGGCTGCACTGTTTGACGTGACTGTAATTTAGCCGTAGTTAGCTAGCTAACAAGCAAGGGATACGAACGTTGCCAGCCAGTATGGCTCTGGAACATTCAGAACGAACGACTGGGTCACGTCCATAGATACAGAACAAAAAGACTGAACGACTGGGTCGCGTCTCTGGCAACCGAACCGATAGAACGAACGACCAGCCGGCTTGGGTAGCAACCCTAGATTTGTGTCGTGACTATATCTCCTGAAAAGATGAAAATGAGTAAATTCATCAAAATAACGTTTTTTATGAAAATATGTCAATCGTTATTTGAATATGTTGGTAACCCGTTGTATAAAAGTTATAATGCCCTGGAAGCCGGTGTTTGGGGGATATATTGGCATGGTTTGCCGGCCCTATACTTCGTCTTAAGCCTTACAACACTTGTGCCAATATATCCTCCGAACACCGGCTTCGAAAGGCATTATCCCTTAAACATAGTATCACATGAATGATACTTATAGTTAGGAATGGGATGACGCAAAGCCAAGCTAGATGGCTTAGGTTTCATGTATTATGTACACACACAGTCAGTATAGCATACACACCTGTTGTCAAGTCTCATCGCTGTGTGTGCATGTGTGTGTTTAATTCAAGTTTCAACATATGGGTACTGTACCCAAACATTATGTAACTCTTTACAATGATGATGATATTCTGTGGAAAACCCCAAAGGAGTCAGAGAACCTGAAGGAGGGAGAGAGGGAGAGCTTCAGTCAGCTGTGCTCCGTTAGCTCCTTTAGCTCTGTTAGCTCCGTTAGCTCTTTTAGCCCCGTTAGCTCTGTTAGCTCCGTTAGCGTCATGTTATTCTATTCTAGGCTGTAGTGTGGTGTCGGATTATAATGGGTGACTTAGCTCATTGGAGAGTGGTAGAGAGATATGCAGGGATACACAGGAGCTCTGCATTACTGGTATGCGTGGACATATACACATGCATTTAGGCACATATACACTCACTCACTCACCTACACCGACAGCCAGTGTGCATGAGCCCATCTCTGGATGGGCCCCGCGTCTCCATAGTAACGAGGTGGAGAGAGAGAAAGAGCGAGCAGCGTAGAGCGGGGGTTTCAGGAAGAGATGTGGGAGAGACAGTCTCTCTGCCGCAGCTGAGGAGGAAGGAGGAGTGGCAGAACGGTGGAAAACCTCTGGAATCTGGAGAACGGGAGGGAGAGAGAGAGAGGGAAAGAGAGGAGGGAAAAGAAAGAGGAGAGCGAGAAGGGGGAGTTTACAGAGAGGAGATAGGAGACAAAGCGTAGGGAGAGAGAGAGGGCACACTCCTCCTCTTCTCTGCTATTTACTGCTGGACTGGATTGTGACTCACAGCTAAAAGGAGCTACATGTATTAGTCTGTCTCTCTGAGAAGCAGAGGGGGAGCACACAGCTCTGGGGGAAGACAGAGAAGAGCTGCTGGAATTGCGTGTTCCTCTCTCCAAGACCTTTCGTACAGAATACCCCCTTCGGAAGAAAGGTAAGTCTACAGGGAATAAGAAGAGGCAAGAATGATTAGAGGGACAGAGAAGGAGAAGGAGTGAGAGGGGATGGAGATATACTGTACAGAGAAAGAGAGGAGACAGAAGGGGAAGGAGTGAGAGGGGATATATATATACTGTACAGAGAAAGAGAGGAGACAGAAGGGGAAGGAGTGAGAGGGGATGGAGATATACTGTACAGAGAAAGAGAGGAGACAGAAGGGGAAGGAGTGAGAGGGGATGGAGATATACTGTACAGAGAAAGAGAGGAGACAGAAGGGGAAGGAGTGAGAGGGGATGGAGATATACTGTACAGAGAAAGAGAGGAGACAGAAGGGGAAGGAGTGAGGGGGGATGGAGATATACTGTACAGAGAAAGAGAGGAGACAGAAGGGGAAGGAGTGAGAGGGGATGGAGATATACTGTACAGAGAAAGAGAGCAGACAGAAGGGGAAGGAGTGAGAGGGGATGGAGATATACTGTACAGAGAAAGAGAGGAGACAGAAGGGGAAGGAGTGAGAGGGGATGAAGATATACTGTACAGAGAAAGAGAGGAGACAGAAGGGGAAGGAGTGAGAGGGGATGGAGATATACTGTACAGAGAAAGAGAGGAGACAGAAGGGGAAGGAATGTTATCAATTTTATTGTTCGGTGCTGCTACCTCTTTCTCTGCGTTTTTTTGTAGTATGGCTCTTTCTCTCTCTCGCTCTCCCTCTCTCTCTTTCTCTTTCTCTCTTCTCTAGAGGTTGTGTGTTCTATGGGGTGCAGTGGCCCGAGGGGATGGGAGCGTATGAAACGCTTCTGTGCTGTTCAATCAATCCTGCTGACTCGTGGCTATTCTGTGTGTTTGAAATACCTGCCCGTATTTCTGTATTTGTTTTAATCTGTGTGTGTTTTGGAGATGCACTGTACACAGTTGCATAAAAGAGAGATCTGAGTTTTGCTGTCCTGGGCTGGGAAATTTGTGGCTGTGCAGCGGTGGTGAAAGTAGTGTAGAAGTGTGTGTGTGTGTGTGTGTGTGTGTGTGTGTGTGTGTGTGTGTGTGTGTGTGTGTGTGTAGAGGGGTTCATAGTGTTAGTGAGTTTAGTGGGAACACAGTCACTCACATACATACACACACAACCATTTAGACATGAAGACACACATTTCTAGACATATACAGTAGGCCAACACACACATCCCAGGGCAGGCTGGGTAACAGTCCCTGAGGGCTTGGTGTAGATGGACCTCACAGATCTCCTGTTGGGACTTCAGCCCTGGTTCTGTCTCTGTCTGTTCATCACATTTAGAACAGATGTTAATGTACTTGCTCATCAACTTAGATGATTTCAATCTCTGTTCCTCTCCATTATTTTTCAGTACTCCCACTCTCTAAGTTAGGACATGTACAGGTATGCTGTAAGAGAATTGCACACTAAGGCCTGGAGGGAATGGAATGCAGCCCAACTATTACATTACATGGGGGTGGTAGGTGGTGTGTAGGTAGCTTACATGGGTAGGTTAGTATAGTGATGGTGGTTGACGGGATTATTGCACAGCTGCTATTGGGGACTTAGAACCCTAGATCTGTAACGCATTGGTGACTAATCTCACCACATAGAGAGGAGTGTAGGGGAGAGATAGAGAGGTAAGAATGAGCGAGGGAGATGAAGGGAGAAAGAAAAGTGGCAGAGAAGAGAGAAAGGGTTGGGGTTGAGAAAGCAGGGAATTAGAGAGGTAGAAACAGAATGAACGAAATAGGGAGAGAGTGGGGTGAGAGAAGGGAATTAGAGAGGTAGAAACAGAATGAACGAAATAGGGAGAGAGTGGGGTGAGAGAAGGGAATTAGAGAGGTAGAAACAGAATGAACGAAATAGGGAGAGAGTGGGGTGAGAGAAGGGAATTAGAGAGGTAGAAACAGAATGAACGAAATAGGGAGAGAGTGGGGTGAGAGAAGGGAATTAGAGAGGTAGAAACAGAATGAACGAAATAGGGAGAGAGTGGGGTGAGAGAAGGGAATTAGAGAGGTAGAAACAGAATGAACGAAATAGGGAGAGAGTGTGGTGAGAGAAGGAGGGAATTAGAGAGGTAGAAACAGAATGAACGAAATAGGGAGAGAGTGGGGTGAGAGAAGGAGGGAATTAGAGAGAGAGAAACAGAACAAACGAAATAGGGAGAGAGTGGGGTGAGAGAAGGAGGGAATTAGAGAGAGAGAAACGGAACAAAAGAAATAGGGAGAGAGTGGATTGAGAGAAGGGAATTAGAGAGAGAGAAACAGAACAAACGAAATAGGGAGAGAGTGGGGTGAGAGAAGGAGGGAATTAGAGAGAGAGAAACGGAACAAACGAAATAGGGAGAGTGGATTGAGAGAAGGAGGGAATTAGAGAGAGAGAAACAGAACAAAAGAAATAGGGAGAGAGTGGGGTGAGAGAAGGAGGGAATTAGAGAGAAACAGAACAAAAGAAATAGGGAGAGAGTGGGGTGAGAGAAGGAGGGAATTAGAGAGAAACAGAACAAAAGAAATAGGGAGAGAGTGGGGTGAGAGAAGGAGGGAGGTTGCAGCAAGACAGCAGACATGTTTTCCACAACAGCTGTTGAGCAAACAGAGTGAAGGGGTAGAGGCAAATCCTACCACCTGCCCTTGTTTTACAATGACACCAGGTGACCAATCATACTCAGCCATCATGCTGCTCACCCTGCCCCACCTGACCACCTGGCCAATCAAATCATCACCTCACATAGGGGTTGTGACACGTACAATATTCCACTTAATTGACGACCATAAATAATTTTACACTTCAGTCAACCTTAAGGGACTTATTAGTCCTACTTATTCATTACTTCTCAAACCACAGTCTACTACCTATATAGGGCTCAACTTTGACACCCTATTCCCTATATAGTGAACTACTTTGACACCCTATTCCCTATGTAGTGCACTACTTTGACACCCTATTCCCTATATAGGGCCCTGCTTTGACACCCTATTCCCTATATAGTGCACTACTTTGACATCCTATTCCCTATATAGTGCACTACTTTGACACCCTATTCCCTATATAGTGCACTACTTAGACACCCTATTCCCTATATAGTGCACTACTTTGACATCCTATTCCCTATAGGGCAATCATTTTGACCAGAGCCTGTTCTGATCAACTGTACCACACTATAGGAAGCAATAGGGTGTCTTTTGTGATTGTCACCTCAGCCAACTGAACTGTGTCCCTCTAGCCAACCAAGTAGTATTCAATGGTGACATTTTGAGCAACATGTGTTTAAGGATTTTTTTACAGTCCATTGAAGTGTCATTGGTAGATCAAGGCTAGTGTGTGTGTGTATGCTTGTGTGTGTATGTGCGTGCATTTGTGTGTGTGTGTGTGTGTGTGTGTGTATACATGCATGTGTCCATGTTTGCACTTGTTTGTATGTGTGCATAACAGATCCCTTTTGTCCTTTCCACTCCTCACACATGCTGCGTTTACCATTATATAATCACAGCAGAACCCAGATCTGACACATCCTCTGGTGGGGAAGAACACAGGAAGAGAAATAGTAACAGCAGTACAACTGTGTAGTGATTGGTTCACTGAGACCTATAGAGAAATAGTAACAGCATTACAACTGTGTAGTGATTGGTTCACTGAGACCTATAGAGAAATAGTAACAGCAGTACAACTGTGTAGTGATTGGTTCACTGAGACCTATAGAGAAATAGTAACAGCATTACAACTGTGTAGTGATTGGTTCACTGAGACCTATAGAGAAATAGTAACAGCAGTACAACTGTGTAGTGATTGGTTCACTGAGACCTATAGAGAAATAGTAACAGCAGTACAACTGTGTAATGATTGGTTCACTGAGACCTATAGAGAAATAGTAACAGCAGTACAACTGTGTAGTGATTGGTTCACTGAGACCTATAGAGAAATAGTAACAGCATTACAACTGTGTAGTGATTGGTTCACTGAGACCTATAGAGAAATAGTAACAGCAGTACAACTGTGTAGTGATTGGTTCACTGAGACCTATAGAGAGTCTCTGTCCCAAATGGCAACCTATCCCATATATTGTGCAAAAGAAGTGTACTACAAAGGAAATAGGGTGCCATTTGGGATACATAGAGACTCTTCTTGGCTGTGTCAAATCCTATCGGATTCATCAGAGGCTTTGAAGTACCCAATGTAAACGATAACCCAGAAAAATATCAGTCTGTTTCCTCTCCTCCTTTCAGACCAGCTTCTTATTGGTTATTACATCTACTCAGCCTGCCCATGTATTCATGAGCTGTGTGTGTGTGTGTGTGTGTGTGTGTGTGTGTGTGTGTCGTCCAGCATTTGTCGTATTTTTCCTCCATTTGGCACTATTTCTGTCTCTCAGACACAACCGGAACACACACACACACTGAGCCAATGCTCCCAGTCCCATTTGACACTATCTATTAATGGAGATGTATCCATGGCGAAGGTAGTTTAATAAAACTCCTATTGGCTCTTCAGGCTGCCGGTGAACAAAACAAGCTTCCCCATTGGTCCCCCGGAATAGACTATTTCCTGTGGATTGAATCCATATATTGTTGATTTTTAGATCTGTTTGTTATTGTTCTACAACAAAGAGACATTGAATCCTTATAAACGTACATCCTGAAAAACACATACACTGTATAGATTGATGATCAGTTTGAGGACGCAAAGCCCACCTATCTCAGCCATCGCATTGGCTTTGTCTTTACTGTCTTTACTGTGGTTGCCAGGCAACCGGTGGTCTCTGGTTTCCCTCCAGTTGTCCCCGGCGATGAGGAGGAAAGGCGCTGGTTAAAAATGGATCAGGAAGAGAGAGTGAGGGCAGAGGCTTGGTCTCCACGGTGATAGTGATGACCGTTGGGACTGTGTCTGTATTTGTGTTTGTGTGTGTGTGTGTAGACTAAAGCCTGCACTGCAACAGTCTTGTAGCAATAGATATTCCAGCCAAATCAATTCCAATCAGGATAGACAACAGAAGGGCCTTTAGGAAAACCTGTAATTCCAACGAAGCCAACGACAGGGAGAGGGGGGTGGGAGGGAGAGGGGGGTGGGAGGCAGATAAAGGAGGACTAACACACACACACACACCAGAACCGCACATTATTATACAGTAGACATGACTTGTTGAAGGTACAGTAATAGAAACAGTGTATTCAACCTGCTCACACTACGCTGCATTGTTTAAAGCTACAGTCTGCGATTTGAAAAAACAACAAAAACAAGGTCCCAGTACTTGTTTTGGTACACAGCTGAGGCCGAATCACAGACTGTAGCTTTAAGTGAAGGATAGGGTCTCTGTGTTCTATGGGGACATTATCTCTCCCTTGATACGTTTTTATTTATAAACACAAACCAACAGAAACAACACACCACAACATGCCCACACCTGTCCATGTACACACATAAATACATTGTCTCAATGGGATTTGTATTTTGTTCTAAGGCCTTTCTCTGTGCCATAAGTCAATGCCTGCCTGCTCATGCAAACTTAACTAGGCTGTCATGGGCAGTGCTAGCCTGGTTAAACTATACTGAATGTTATGAAACAACAGGGGGCGTAATGTTTAGTCCAGTTTGACCAGGCTAGGCCTATACAGTCACAATCCCTTCCTGTTCCCTTCCTTTTCATCTTACTACTAACACCAGACCAATTTAGACCCAGTCTGTGTACTACTTTTGACCAGGCCCATAGGATTCTGGTCAAAAGTATTGCACTACATAGGGAATAGGGTGCCATTTAGGATTCAGTCTGTCTTAGATCCTTAGTGACAGTGACTGGAGTTCACCAGACATGCTTTCATCCAATGTAGCCAAGGCAATGTCCTTGAGCTCAACCAATCCAGAGTCCATGAAAGAATTGACCTGGAAAGGATCAAAAGGTCTTGTCGATGGCTTGGGGTCGTGACGCACGTACACTCACACAAAAACGTGTACACACGCGAGCGCGTACAAACACGGACACAAACCAATAGAGACACGGTCACGATGTCTGAACGTGGTTGCGGTCGATGGAGTGGAATAAGAGCTTTTAGGCCCTATAGCCTAATTTTCAACCGCAAAGTGAACGCTTTTGGTTGCTAGGTCCATCAGAGCAATCACACCAGGGGGCCGAGCTCTCTCACCAGGCAATTAGTCTTATCAGTTTGATAGATAGATAGGAGGGAGGGGTAGAATAAGAGAGAAGGGGGAGGGATGGAAAGAGAGGTAGATAGAAAGAGAGGGGACAGTAGGAAAGAGTGCGAGGGACAGAAAGAGAGAAGGAAGAGAGAACTGCATACACAGTGGGAACTGGAGAGAAATATATAGAGGGACAGCGAGAGATGGATAAACGAGGAAGAGTTGGTCTTGTTCTCTCATCATTAAAACTAGAACGGTATTGTGAGCACAGACAGTGATTCGGCTAAAGTTTCTCCCTCCTTTTATCTGCTCAAATGAGCCGGCCTGTCAACCTAGCTCTCCCATTGGTCAGAGAAGGCATCCCTTTGTGACAGGATCCTAAATGAGGGAAGGTCCTTGTTAAGGTCCAGTGATTAACCAGTGGTCAGTTGCAGCCAACCGTATCCTTGTTTGTCCAACAGTTCACAGTGCGTATCTGTTTGAGTCGTTATGGTCGTAAAGCAACATGTTTTGGCATGAGAGTCTTACTGGTGTGGCACAGTCAAGGCTTCCGTTCTGAAACATGTTTATTCTATTATAAAGTCCTTCAACAGTGTCTGAATATAGTTATTGTATAACCACTATTTTCCTTCCCCTTCATAGGACTGGGAGGTGGGGACAGTGAACTATTTTCATTCCCCTCCATAGGACTGGGAGGTGGGGACAGTGAACTATTTTCATTCCCCTTCATAGGACTGGGAGGTGGGGACAGTGAACTGTTTTCATTCCCCTTCATAGGACTGGGAGGTGGAGACAGTGAACTATTTTCCTTCCCCTCCATAGGACTGGGAGGTGGAGACAGTGAACTATTTTCCTTCCCCTTCAGAGGACTGGGAGGTGGGGACAGTGAACTGTTTTCATTCCCCTCCATAGGACTGGGAGGTGGGGACAGTGAACTATTTTCATTCCCCTCCATAGGACTAGGAGGTGGAGACAGTGAACTATTTTCATTCCCCTCCATAGGACTAGGAGGTGGGGACAGTGAACTATTTTCATTCCCCTCCATAGGACTAGGAGGTGGGGACAGTGAACTATTTTCATTCCCCTCCATAGGACTAGGAGGTGGGGACAGTGAACTGTTTTCATTCCCCTCCATAGGACTGGGAGGTGGGGACAGTGAACTATTTTCATTCCCCTCCATAGGACTAGGAGGTGGGGACAGTGAACTATTTTCATTCCCCTCCATAGGACTGGGTGGTGGGGACAGTGAACTATTTTCATTCCCCTCCATAGGACTAGGAGGTGGAGACAGTGAACTATTTTCATTCCCCTCCATAGGACTGGGTGGTGGGGACAGTGAACTATTTTCATTCCCCTCCATAGGACTAGGAGGTGGAGACAGTGAACTATTTTCATTCCCCTCCATAGGACTAGGAGGTGGAGACAGTGAACTATTTTCATTCCCCTCCATAGGACTAGGAGGTGGAGACAGTGAACTATTTTCATTCCCCTCCATAGGACTAGGAGGTGGAGACAGTGAACTATTTTCATTCCCCTCCATAGGACTGGGAGGTGGGGACAGTGAACTATTTTCATTCCCCTCCATAGGACTGGGAGGTGGAGACAGTGAACTATTTTCATTCCCCTCCATAGGACTAGGAGGTGGAGACAGTGAACTATTTTCATTCCCCTCCATAGGACTAGGAGGTGGAGACAGTGAACTATTTTCATTCCCCTCCATAGGACTGGGAGGTGGGGACAGTGAACTATTTTCATTCCCCTCCATAGGACTGGGAGGTGGGGACAGTGAACTATTTTCATTCCCCTCCATAGGACTGGGAGGTGGGGACAGTGAACTATTTTCATTCCCCTCCATAGGACTGGGAGGTGGAGACAGTGAACTATTTTCATTCCCCTCCATAGGACTGGGAGGTGGGGACAGTGAACTATTTTCATTCCCCTCCATAGGACTGGGAGGTGGAGACAGTGAACTATTTTCATTCCCCTTCATAGGACTGGGAGGTGGGGACAGTGAACTATTTTCATTCCCCTCCATAGGACTAGGAGGTGGAGACAGTGAACTATTTTCATTCCCCTTCATAGGACTGGGAGGTGGGGACAGTGAACTATTTTCATTCCCCTCCATAGGACTGGGAGGTGGGGACAGTGAACTATTTTCATTCCCCTCCATAGGACTGGGAGGTGGGGACAGTGAACTGTTTTCATTCCCCTCCATAGGACTGGGAGGTGGGGACAGTGACCTATTTTCATTCCCCTCCATAGGACTGGGAGGTGGGGACAGTGAACTGTTTTCATTCCCCTTCATAGGACTGGGAGGTGGGGACAGTGAACTATTTTCATTCCCCTCCATAGGACTGGGAGGTGGGGACAGTGAACTGTTTTCATTCCCCTTCATAGGACTGGGAGGTGGGGACAGTGAACTATTTTCATTCCCCTCCATAGGACTGGGAGGTGGGGACAGTGAACTATTTTCATTCCCCTCCATAGGACTGGGAGGTGGGGACAGTGAACTGTTTTCATTCCCCTTCATAGGACTGGGAGGTGGGGACAGTGAACTATTTTCATTCCCCTTCATAGGACTGGGAGGTGGGGACAGTGAACTATTTTCATTCCCCTCCATAGGACTGGGAGGTGGGGACAGTGAACTGTTTTCATTCCCCTTCATAGGACTGGGAGGTGGGGACAGTGAACTATTTTCCTTCCCCTTCAGAGGACTGGGAGGTGGGGACAGTGAACTGTTTTCATTCCCCTTCATAGGACTGGGAGGTGGGGACAGTGAACTGTTTTCATTCCCCTTCATAGGACTGGGAGGTGGGGACAGTGAACTATTTTCATTCCCCTCCATAGGACTGGGAGGTGGGGACAGTGAACTATTTTCATTCCCCTCCATAGGACTGGGAGGTGGGGACAGTGAACTGTTTTCATTCCCCTTCATAGGACTGGGAGGTGGGGACAGTGAACTATTTTCATTCCCCTTCATAGGACTGGGAGGTGGGGACAGTGAACTATTTTCATTCCCCTCCATAGGACTGGGAGGTGGGGACAGTGAACTGTTTTCATTCCCCTTCATAGGACTGGGAGGTGGGGACAGTGAACTGTTTTCATTCCCCTTCATAGGACTGGGAGGTGGGGACAGTGAACTATTGTCCTTCCCCTTCATAGGACTGGAAGGTGGGGACAGTGAACTACACTGCTCAAAAAAAGAAAGGGAACACTTAAACAACACAATGTAACTCCAAGTCAATCACACTTCTGTGAAATCAAACTGTCCACTTAGGAAGCATCACTGATTGACAATACATTTCACATGCTGTTGTGCAAATGGAATAGACAACAGGTGGAAATTATAGGCAATTAGCAAGACACCCCCAATAAAGGAGTGGTTCTGTAGGTGGTGACCACAGACCACTTCTCAGTTCCTATGCTTCCTGGCTGATGTTTTGGTCACTTTTGAATGCTGGCGGTGCTTTCACTCTAGTGGTAGCATGAGACGGAGTCTACAACCCACACCAGTGGCTCAGGTAGTGCAGCTCATCCAGGATGGCACATCAATGCGAGCTGTGGCAAGAAGGTTTGCTGTGTCTGTCAGCGTAGTGTCCAGAGCATGGAGGCGCTACCAGGAGACAGGCCAGTACATCAGGAGACGTGGAGGAGACCGTAGGAGGGCAACAACCCAGCAGCAGGACCACTACCTCCGCCTTTGTGCAAGGAGGAGCACTGCCAGAGCCCTGCAAAATGACCTCCAGCAGGCCACAAATGTGCATGTGTCTGCTCAAATGGTCAGAAACAGACTCCATGAGGGTGGTATGAGGGCCCGGCGTCCACAGGTGGGGGTTGTGTTTACAGCCCAACACCGTGCAGGACGTTTGGCATTTGCCAGAGAACACCAAGATTGGCAAATTCGCCCTGTGCTCTTCACAGATGAAAGCAGGTTCACACTGAGCACATGTGACAGATGTGAGAACGTTCTGCTGCCTGCAACATCCTCCAGCATGACCGGTTTGGCGGTGGGTCAGTCATGGTGTGGGGTGGCATTTTTTTGGGGGGCCTCCATGTGCTCGCCAGAGGTAGCCTGACTGCCATTAGGTACCGAGATGAGATCCTCAGACCCCTTGTGAGACCATATGCTGGTGTGGTTGGCCCTGGGTTCCTCCTAATGCAAGACAATGCTAGACCTCATGTGGCTGGAGTGTGTCAGCAGTTCCTGCAAGAGGAAGACATTGATGCTATGGACTGGCCCGCCCGTTCCCCAGACCTGAATCCAATTGAGCACATCTGGGACATCATGTCTCGCTCCATCCACCAACGCCACGTTGCACCACAGACTGTCCAGGAGTTGGCGGATGCTTTAGTCCAGGTCTGGGAGGAGATCCCTCAGGAGACCATCCACCACCTCATCAGGAGCATGCCCAGGTGTTGTAGGGAGGTCATACAGGCATGTGGCCACACACACTACTGAGCCTCATTTTGACTTGTTTTAAGGACATTACATCAAAGTTGGATCAGCCTGTAGTGTGGTTTTCTACTTTAATTTTGAGTGTGACTCCAAATCCAGACCTCCATGGGTTGATAAATTTGATTTCCATTGATCATTTGTGTGTGATTTTGTTGTCAGCACATTCAACTATGTAAAGAAAAAAGTATTTAATAAGAATATTTCATTCATTCAGATCTAGGATGTGTTATTTTAGTGTTTTTTTGAGCAGTGTATTTTCATTCCCCTCCATAGGACTGGGAGGTGGGGATAGTGAACTATTTTCATTCCCCTTCATAGGACTGGGAGGTGGGGATAGTGAACTATTTTCATTCCCCTTCATAGGACTGGGTGGTGGGGACAGTGAACTATTTTCATTCCCCTTCATAGGACTGGGAGGTGGGGACAGTGAACTATTTTCCTTCCCCTCCATAGGACTGGGAGGTGGGGACAGTGAACTGTTTTCATTCCCCTCCATAGGACTGGGAGGTGGGGATAGTGAACTATTTTCATTCCCCTCCATAGGACTGGGAGGTGGGGATAGTGAACTATTTTCATTCCCCTCCATAGGACTGGGAGGTGGGGATAGTGAACTATTTTCCTTCCCCTCCATAGGACTGGGAGGTGGGAATAGTGAACTATTTTCCTTCCCCTTCATAGGACTGGGAGGTGGGGATAGTGAACTATTTTCATTCCCCTCCATAGGACTGGGAGGTGGGGACAGTGAACTGTTTTCATTCCCCTTCGTAGGACTGGGAGGTGGGGACAGTGAACTGTTTTCATTCCCCTCCATAGGACAGGGAGGTGGGGACAGTGAACTATTTTCATTCCCCTTCAGAGGACTGGGAGGTGGGGACAGTGAACTATTTTCATTCCCCTCCATAGGACAGGGAGGTGGGGACAGTGAACTATTTTCATTCCCCTTCAGAGGACAGGGAGGTGGGGACAGTGAACTATTTTCATTCCCCTTCAGAGGACTGGGAGGTGGGGACAGTGAACTATTTTCATTCCCCTCCATAGGACTGGGAGGTGGGGACAGTGAACTATTTTCATTCCCCTTCAGAGGACTGGGAGGTGGGGACAGTGAACTATTGTTCCTGACTGTCTCTGTAATCACAGTTTGCTGATGGTGTGTGTGGTCTCCTCTGGCATTGCAGTGGAGTTTAGAGGATCAGGGTTGTTACTGCATCTGTCCCGGTTAAGCCTGTAATCAGAGCTGTTCCCCTGGACTGACGGGAACGTTAACGGGATTACTCCATCGATCAGCGAAAACACACACACACGTTGGCACTAACTCTCTTCAGAGTGAGCAGACCACACACACACACGAACTCTAGACAAAGACTAGAGGCTACGTCCCAAACCGTTTCATTTAAAGGAAGACTGTCAACACCGCAAGGCAAGTTAACCAGCTTGATCCCTCCGGCAATGTCCCAACAAAAACACTGCGAGAGAGGGAGAGAAATGGGTTGTCACTTTGCCATCAGAGACAGAGATAGACAGAAGAAGGGATGAGAGAGGTGGGGAGGAGGAGGGAAGAGCGATAGAATGATATTGAGTGAGAGAGAGAAGAGAGACTGATATTTTGCTGTGTATTATGATGATTATGTGTAACATAAATATTCCCCTTTGTGTCTCTCTACTGTGTCTTGGCATTGGCAATGTGACCTACTGGCTTATCATATCAGCAGTGGTTATTGAATTGGATTGAATGCAATTGAATATGGAGTTGGGAAGGGAAGCAATAGAGGCAGAGTGAAAGAAGGAGTATATTGAGCGTGTAGGGTAGAGCCACTGTAGCAGTCACTCAGTCTATATACGCAGACAATGAATTTCATTTAAATGTAAATGGGGCATGGTGCAGTCAGGCACCGTACTGTACTGTAGAGAGAACACTCATACTGTAGAGAGAACACTCATACTGTAGACAGAACACTCATACTGTAGAGAGAACACATACTGTAGAGAGAACACATACTGTAGAGAGAATACACACTGTACATACGGTAGAGAGAACACATACTGTAGAGAGAAGACATACTGTAGAGAGAACACATACTGTAGAGAGAACACATACTGTAGAGAGAACACATACTATAGAGAGAACACATACTGTACGTACTGTAGAGAACACATACTATAGAGAACACATACTGTAGAGAGAACACATACTGTACATACTGTAGAGAGAACACATACTGTACATACTGTAGAGAGAACACATACTGTAGAGAACACATACTGTACATACTGTAGAGAACACATACTGTACATAATGTAGAGAGAACACATACTGTAGAGTGAACACACACTGTAGAGGACACATGCTATAGAGAGAACACATACTGTACGTACTGTAGAGAACACATACTATAGAGAACACATACTGTAGAGATAACACATACTGTACATACTGTAGAGAGAATACATATTGTACCGACTGTAGAGAGAACACATACTGTAGAGAGAACATATTGTACATACTGTAGAGAGAACACATTGTACATACTGTAGAGAGAACACATACTGTACATACTGTAGAGAGAACACATACTGTACATACTGTAGAGAAAACACATTGTACATACTGTAAAGAGAACACATACTGTACATACTGTAGAGAGAACACATACTGTACATTCTGTAGAGAGAACACATACTGTAGAGTGAACACACACTGTAGAGCGAACACATATTGTACACACAGTAGAGAGAACACACACTGTAGAGAGAACACATACTGTAGAGAGAACACATACTGTAATACTGTAGAGATAACGTATACTGTAGAGAGAACACATACTGTACATACTGTAGAGAGAACACATACTGTAGTGAGAAAACACATAATGTATATACTGTAGAGAGAACACATACTGTACATACTGTAGAGAGAACAAACGTGCTGTAGAGAGAACACACGTACTGTAGAGAGAACACACACATACTGTAGAGAGACTGTAGAGAGAACACATACGTACTGTAGAGAGAACACACATACTGTAGAGAGATTGTAGAGAGAACGCATATGTACTGTAGAGAGAACACACACATACTGTAGAGAGAACACACACATAGTGTAGAGAGAACACACACATAGTGTAGAGAGAACACACACATAGTGTAGAGAGAACACACACATAGTGTAGAGAGAACACACACGTACTGGAGAGAACACACACGTACTGGAGAGAGAACACACATGTAATGTAGAGAGAACACACGTACTGTAGAGAGACTGTAGACAGAACACATACGGACTGTAGAGAGAACACACACATACTGTAGAGAGAACACACACACATAGGTAGAGAGAACACACATACTGTAGCGAGAACAAACACGTACTGGAGAGAGAACACACACATACTGTAGAGAGAACACACATACTGTAGAGAGAACACACACATACTGTAGAGAGACTGTAGAGAGAACACATACGGACTGTAGAGAGAACACACACATACTGTAGAGAGAACACACACATACCGTAGAGAGAACACACACGTACTGTAGAGAGAACACACCCATACTGTAGAGGGACTGTAGAGAGAACACATACGGACTGTAGAGAGAACACACACGTACTGGAGAGAGAACACACACATACTGTAGAGAGAACACACACGTACTGGAGAGAGAACACACACATACTGTAGAGAGAACACACGCGCAATGTAGAGAGAACACATGCGTACTGTAGAGAGAACACACACGTAATGTAGAGAGAACACACACGTACTGTAGAGAGAACACACACGTACTGTAGAGAGAACACACACGTAATGTAGAGAGAACACACACGTACTGTAGAGAGAACACACACGTAATGTAGAGAGAACACACACGTAATGTAGAGAGAACACACACGTACTGTAGAGAGAACACACACATACTGTAGAGAGAACACACAGGTAATTTAGAGAGAACACACACGTAATGTAGAGAGACTGTAGAGAGAACACATACGGACTGTAGAGAGAACACACACATACTGTAGAGAGAACACACACATACCGTAGAGAGAACACACACGTACTGTAGAGAGAACACACCCATACTGTAGAGAGACTGTAGAGAGAACACATACGGACTGTAGAGAGAACACACACGTACTGGAGAGAGAACACACACATACTGTAGAGAGAACACACGCGTACTGGAGAGAGAACACACACGTACTGTAGAGAGAACACACGCGTACTGGAGAGAGAACACACACGTACTGTAGAGAGAACACACACGTACTGTAGAGAGAACACACAGGTAATTTAGAGAGAACACACATGTACTGGAGAGAAAACACACACTTACTGGAGAGAGAACACACACGTAATGTAGAGAGAAAACACACGTACTGTAGAAAGAACACACACGTACTGTAGAGAGAACACACAGGTAATGTAGAGAGACTGTAGAGAGAACACACACATACTGGAGAGAGAACACACACTTACTGGAGAGAGAACACACACGTAATGTAGAGAGAACACACACGTACTGTAGAAAGAACACACAGGTAATGTAGAGAGAACACACGTAATGTAGAGAGAACACACACGTAATGTAGAGAGAACACACACGTACTGTGGAGAGAACACACACGTACTATGGAGAGAACACACACGTACTGTAGAGAGAACACACACATGTACTGTAGAGAGAACACACACGTACTGTAGAGAGAACACACACGTACTGTAGAGAGAACACACACATGTACTGTAGAGAGAACACACACGTACTGTAGAGAGAACACACAGGTAATGTAGAGAGAACACACACGTAATGTAGAGAGAACACACGTAATGTAGAGAGAACACACACGTACTGTAGAGAGAACACACACGTACTGTGGAGAGAACACACACGTACTGTAGAGAGAACACACACGTAATGTAGAGAGAACACACACGTACTGTAGAGAGAACACACACGTACTGTAGAGAGAACACACACGTAATGTAGAGAGAACACACACGTAATGTAGAGAGAACACACGTAATGTAGAGAGAACACACACGTACTGTAGAGAGAACACACACGTACTGTGGAGAGAACACACACGTACTATGGAGAGAACACACACGTACTGTAGAGAGAACACACACATGTACTGTAGAGAGAACACACACGTACTGTAGAGAGAACACACACGTACTGTAGAGAGAACACACACATGTACTGTAGAGAGAACACACACGTACTGTAGAGAGAACACACACGTACTGTAGAGAGAACACACACGTAATGTAGAGAGAACACACACGTACTGTAGAGAGAACACACACATGTACTGTAGAGAGAACACACACGTACTGTAGAGAGAACACACACGTACTGTAGAGAGAACACACACGTAATGTAGAGAGAACACACACGTACTGTAGAGAGAACACACACGTACTGTAGAGAGAACACACACGTAATGTAGAGAGAACACACACATAATGTAGAGAGAACACACAGGTAATGTAGAGAGAACACACACGTAATGTAGAGAGAACACACACGTAATGTGGAGAGAACACACACGTAATTTAGAGAGAACACACGTAATGTAGAGAGAACACACACGTACTGTAGAGAGAACACACACGTAATGTAGAGAGAACACACACGTAATGTGGAGAGAACACACACGTACTATGGAGAGAACACACACGTAATGTGGAGAGAACACACACGTACTATGGAGAGAACACACATGTACTGGAGAGAACACACGCGTACTGTAGAGAGAACACACACGTAATGTAGAGAGAACACACAGGTAATGTAGAGAGAACACACACACGTACTGTAGAGAGAACACACACGTAATGTAGAGAGAACACACACGTAATGTTGAGAGAACACGCACATACTGAAGAGAGAACACACGCGTAATGTAGAGAGAACACACGTGTAATGTAGAGAGAACACACGTGTAATGTAGAGAGAACACACACATAATGTAGAGAGAACACACACGTAATGTAGAGAGAACACACAGGTAATGTAGAGAGAACACACACATGTACTGTAGAGAGAACACACACTGTAATACTGTAGAGATAACGTATACTGTAGAGAGAACACATACTGTACATACTGTAGAGAGAACACATACTGTAGTGAGAAAACACATAATGTATATACTGTAGAGATAACACATACTGTACATACTGTAGAGAGAACAAACGTGCTGTAGAGAGAACACACGTACTGTAGAGAGAACACACACATACTGTAGAGAGACTGTAGAGAGAACACATACGTACTGTAGAGAGAACACACATACTGTAGAGAGATTGTAGAGAGAACGCATATGTACTGTAGAGAGAACACACACATAGTGTAGAGAGAACACACACATACTGTAGAGAGAACAAACACGTACTGGAGAGAGAACACACACGTGCTGGAGAGAGAACACACACATAGTGTGGAGAGAACACACATACTGTAGAGAGAATGCACACGTACTGGAGAGAGAACACACGTACTGGAGAGAGAACACACACGTACTGTAGAGAGACTGTAGAGAGAACACATACGGACTGTAGAGAGACTACACACGTACTGGAGAGAGAACACACACGTACTGTAGAGAGAACACACACGTACTGGAGAGAGAACACACACGTACTGGAGAGAGAACACACGTACTGGAGAGAGAACACACATACTGTACAGAGTACTTACACGTTCTGGAGAGAGAACGCACACGTACTGTAGAGAGAACAAACACGTACTGGAGAGAGAACTCACACGTAATGAAGGGGGGGGGGGGGGGGGGGGTTAGAGAGAGAGCTAACAGTAACTGGTCAGGTTATGTTTCAGTCCTTGTCCATTTCGGAGTTAACATTGTAATGTACTCCCCCAGGATCTAAATAGCATACGTTTTGGTCAAACAAAGATCACTGTGTGAGTGTGTGTGTGTGTGTGTGTGTGTGTGTGTGTGTGTGTGTGTGTGTGTGTGTGTGTGTGTGTAGGTGTGTGTAGGTGAGGTGAGGAGAAAGAGGGAGAATGGAGCTGGCTAATAATTGGATCTGCTTATGTGTGTTTGTGTAACAGGCAGAGAGAGAGAGCGATAGCCTCACAAAATATGCCAATGATATCTCCAACCATCAAAACCCAGAATGACATATAAATGCACGTCTTTGATCATGGTAATTTTGGCAATTAGAATCATTTTTTTCTGGAAGAGAGAACAGTGTTAGACGATGATCAAACCGTTCCCTTATATTTTGAATTGTCTGAATGTTTAGAGCCTGTTTGTTTAGCCGAACACTCCTCTATTTAAAAAAGCCCATTGATTATTTCATAGCGTTAACCTTTAAATATGGTGATTTTCATGTGGCCCGGTGGCCATAATGATGCAATATAGTATCTATTCAATCAAAGCCGCAATCTGTGTTTCCTGTCTAGGAAAATACATGTTCTTCTTGTTTCTAGATTGGGAAAATAATCATTAGAGTTTATTTAGATTTCTCTTTTGGTTGCTCTTAAGTGTGTGTGGTAACAGATGCGGGCCAGTAATTGGTGAGTGAGGGCTGAAAAGGAAGGAATCAATAATGCGTGTGTGTGTGTGCTTGTGCGTGTGCGTGCGTGTGAGCGAGCGCATTTGTGTGTGCGTGTGTGTGGTAATGGCGGTAGAGTAGGGAGAGTCATTAGGCTCACTGCTAGGTCTCAGACTCACCATAATTACCAACTCTCTAGCTGGAGAGACACACACCTACATCCTCTGTCCTCTTATCCACACACACATCCTTCATTGATGCACATCTCACACACTTACATCCACTGCCTTTTGGGAGAAGAGCTTACTGCCAAGACATCGTATGAGCCACACACACACACACAAATCTAGTGTGTTGGAACCAGTCTTTTGGCAGTCCTTTAAACCCCCTGCAGAATGTTTCAGGAAGGACAAATCAAACTAAAAAGTGTGTGTGTGTGTTTCACTGCAAACCTAATTACCTTGTAACGGTGGACCAGGCTGGTGCCTTTATGTGATAATAATTCTAGTAATGATGTTTTTACCATTATGACTCATTGTTCCTTCTTTGAAAGCCCGGTTATTTCAATATGTTAATGTTTAATAGAAACACTCATATGTTTTGCTTATTACAACCAGAGGAGGCTGGTGGGAGGAGCTATAGGAGGACGGGCTCATTGTAGTGGCTGGAATGGAATCAATGAAACAGTATCAAACACATGAAATATATAGAAACCTCATGTTTGACCCCGTTCCATTTATTCCATTCCAGCCATTACGATGAGCCCGTCCTCCTATAGCTCCTCCCACCAGCCTCCTCTGATTACAACATGTGTTTTTACCTCAGGCAGTCACATATGATGTCACCATATCACCATTGTTATAAATGTGATGTTGTCAGGTTATTATCGAGGCCTTTGTATTATTCCAGAGTGCCTCATTACCAATAGAGGTAGGATTTGAATCCAACACTCTCATAACTGGGTTTTACTTCAGTGGAGGCTTATTACATGCTTAGTTCACATTGATTCCATGTTAAATACATGTTGAAACAGTTGTGTTGATAGGTTGTTGACCTGTGTCTCTCTTCCTCTCTAGGTGTTGAAGGTCAGTCTGATAGGACACAGGAAGAGAATCCTGGCCTCACTGGGAGACAGGCTTCACCAAGACCCTCCACAGAAACCCCCACGGGCCATCTCCCTACGGGTCAGTGTGTGTGTGTGTGTGTGTGTGTGTGTGTGTGTGTGTGTGTGTGTGTGTGTGTGTGGGCTCTCTCTTCCCTCCCAGATGGTAGTAATCCTAGAGACTGCAGACAGGTTCAGTGAGCTTAGGGGAAATATCTCCACTGCTGTTGTTAGCCTTCACAAGTCTCCCGGCAGACACAAAATGGATGCCGCCAGGACCACAATAGCACCGTAGTTTCCCCTCTCCCTGCCGGTACTGGATACTAATTACAAGATGCTGGATTCCATTCCCCAGTGCATATGGGTCTACTGTTAATCTAACAAAGGCCCGGGAAATGCTTCACCTCCTGTGACTCAATTTGATCTGGCAGCCAGGATGTGGCTGCTGCTCTGCAGCCTCTCAAGGCCCAGACACCTGCTTTCATTCCATTTAACAAATCGGTCCAGACAGAGGGGCTGGGCAGTCTCCACTGCAAATCTAGTCTGCTGTCCAGAGCCAGGCTAGCAAACAGAGAGGTGGCTGAAGGTTTATTCAGCATAGCATATTATCATGTTCCAAAAGCATTCCACTAGATACCACTTAGAATGCATGCTCAACACAGTAGCTTCATTTTAAGAGGTATGCTAGTGAAAATAATAAGATAAGAGGTAAGCAAGGCAATCACTATGTAGTGGAATCATTATACCATTATTGTCTTGCCCTAATTTTGCCCTAATTTGAGGCATGCCCACATTGGGAATAGCCAGTAGTGGCAGTCTTGACATTTGACCTCTCGTTTTCTAGATACAGCCTATCATGGAGTCTCAAAAGCATCACATGGCACACTTCACCAGCATTTAATAACCTCTCCCCTCTGTCCATCCATCCTCCCAGGAGCCCGGTGGCTGCAACACCCCTCCCCAGATCCTTCCGGGCCAGGCTGCGTACACCACGGCGGGTGTCCCAGGGGGCTCATTGGACGTGCAGCACCTCATCATGCAGGCGGACGCACGGCGCCGCCAGCGCTCCAACGACAACTACTTAGAGGAGATGCCTCGCTCCAAACTGGAGCGGCAGATGGCCCAAGTCAGCATGGTGAGAGGGGTGGGGGGGGGGGGGGGGGGAGGAAGGAAGGGTAGAATGAGAGAGGAATAGACAGCAGCCTCTCACAATTATTTTCTTGTGTGTCCCTATTTGTCCTCTCTACCAAACTACGAAAGCGTGATGATTAATACAGTATGATATGACATATCATTCATCCTCCCGGATGGTCAGGGGGCAGAACGCTGTTATCAATAATTTGTACACTGCAAATTGACCGCAAGAATCCCAAACAGATATAGTATTAGATCAAAATAGTATCATTTCAAACCTTGATTACTTTGGGATAAGATCACTTATGCCTCTATTTATACGTGGAAACTACTGTACTTGGGAACAACTGAAAACCACTTTGAGCTCATTTATTTTACAGTCGTGGCCAAAAGTTTTGAGGATGACACAAATATACATTTTCACAAAGTCTGCTGCCTCAATTGTTTTTAGATATTTTTGTCAGATGTTACTATGGAATACTGAAGTATAATTACAAGCATTTCATAAGTGTCAAAGACTTTTATTGAAAATTACAAGTTGATGCAAAGAGTCAATATTTGCAGTGTTGACCCTTCTTTTTCAAGACCTCTGCAATCCGCCCTGGCATGCTGTCAATTAACTTCTGGCAGCCCATTCTTGCATAATCAATGCTTGGAGTTTGTCCGAATTTGTGGGTTTTTGTTTGTCCACCCGCCTCTTGAGGATTGACCACAAGTTCTCAATGGGATTAAGGTCTGGGGAGTTTCCTGGCCATGGACCCAAAATATTGATGTTTTGTTCCCAGAGCCAGGCAAGGTGCTTCATCATGCTGGAAAAGGCATTGTTCGTCACCAAACTGTTCCTGAATGGTTGGGAGAAGTTGCTCTCGGGATGTGTTGGTACCATTCTTTATTCATGGCTGTGTTCTTAGGCAAATTGTGAGTGAGCCCACTCCCTTGGCTGAGAAGCAACCCCACACATGAATGGTATCAGGATGCTTTACTGTTGGCATGACACAGGACTGATGGCAGTGCTCACCTTGTCTTCTCCGGACAAGCTTTTTTCCGGATGCCCCAAACAATCGGAAAGGGGATTCATCAGAGAAAATGACCCAGCCCTCAGCAGTCCAATCCCTGTACCTTTTGCAGAATATCAGTTTGTCCCTGATGTATTTCCTGGATATAAGTGGCTTCTTTGCTGCCCTTCTTGACACCAGGCCATCCTCAAGTCTTCGTCTCACTGTGCGTGCAGATGCACTCACACCTGCCTGCTGCCATTCCTGAGCAAGTCTGTACTGGCCGATCCCGCAGCTGAGACGGTCCTGGCGCTTGCTGGACTTTCTTGGGCGCCCTGAAGCCTTCTTCACAACAATTGAACTGCTCCCCTTGAATTTCTTGATGATCTGATAAATAGTTTATTTAGGTGCAATCTTACTGGCTGTGCCTGTGAAGCCCTTTTTGTGAAAAGCAATGATGACGCACGCGTTTCCTTGCAGGTAACCATGGTTGACAGAGGAAGAACAATGATTCCAAGCACCACCCTCCTTTTGAAGCTTCCAGTCTGTTATTCAAACTCAATCAGCATGACAAAGTGATCTCCAGCCGTGTCTTCGTCAACACTCACACCTGTGTTAACGAGAGAATCACTGACATGATGTCAGCTGGTCCTTTTGTGGCAGGGCTGAAATGCAGTGGAAATTGTTTTTGGGGATTCAGTTCATTTGCATGGCAAAGAGGTACTTTAAAAGTAATTGCAGCTCAACTGATCACTCTTCATAACATTCTGGAGTATATGCAAATTGCCATCATACAAACTGAGGCAGCAGACTTTGTGAAAATTTATATTTGTGTCATTCTCAAAACTTTTGCCCACGACTGTATATTTGGCCCTTGGATTGCCTATTGGAGAATCCTGCCCTATACTGTACCATAACTGCTCTACCAACCTGTATTAGCATGCTATTTAACTTATATACAGTGCATTCCCGCAAGTATTCAGACCCCTTCCCCTTTTCCACATTTTGTTATGTTACAGCCTTATTCTAAAATGTATTAAATAGCCGTTTTTCCCATTCCCGATTGATTTGGAAAGGCACACATCTGTCTATATAAGGTCCTTCAGTGCATGTCAGAGCAAAAATCAAGCCATGATGTCGAAGGAATAGTCCGTAGAGCTCCAAGACAGGATTGTGTCGAGGTACAGATCTGGGGAAGGGTAGCAAAATAATTCTGCAGCATTGAAGATCCGCAAGCACACAGTTGCCTCCATCATTCTTAAATGGAAAAAAGTTTGGAACCACCAAGACTCTTCCTAGAGCTGGCCGCCTGGCCAAGCTGAGCAATCAGGAGAGAAGGGCCTTTGTCAGGGAGGTGGCCAAGAACATGATGGTCACTCCGACTAAGCTCCAGAGTTCCTCTGTGAAGATGGGAGAACCTTCCAGAAGGACAACCATCTATGTAGCACACCACCAATCAGACCTTTATGATAGATTGGCCAGATGAAAGCCACTCCTCAGCACATGACAGCCCACTTTGAGTTTGCCAAAAGGCACTTAAAGACTCTCAGACCATGAGGAACAAGCTTCTCTGGTCTGAAACCAAGATTGAACTCTTTGGCCTGAATGCCAAGTGTCACGTCTGGAGGAAACCTGGCACCATCCCTACGGTGAAGCATGGTGATGGCAGCATCATGCTGGTAGCATCATGCTGGCAGCATCATGCTGTGTGGATGTTTTTCAGCGGCAGAGACTGGGAGACTAGTCAGGATCGAGTCAAAGATGAACGGAGCAAAGTACAGAGAGATCCTTGATGAAAACCTGCACCAGAGCGCTCAGGACCTCAGACTGGAGTGAAGGTTCACCTTCCGACAGGACAACGACCCTAAGCACACAGCCAAGACAACGCAGGAGTGGCTTTGGGACAAGTCTCTGAATGTCCTTGATTGGCCCAGCCAGAGCCCGGACTTGAAACCGATCGAATATCTCTGGAGAGACCTGACAATAGCTGTGCAGCGATGCTCCCCATCCAACCTGACAGAGCTTGAGAGGATCTGCAGAGAAAAATGGGAGAAACTCCCCAAATACAGGTGTGCCAAGCTTGTAGCGTCAAACCCAAGAAGACTCGAGGCTGTAATCGCTGCCAAAGGTGCTTCAACAAAGTACTGAGTAAGGGGTCTGAATGTTTTTAATACATGTGCAAACATTTCTAAAAAACTGTTTTTGCTTTGTCATTATGGGGTATTGTGTGTAGATTGATTTTGGAAAAAAAATCTATAATAATTTTTGAATAAGGCTGTAACGTAACGAAATGTGGAAAGTCATGGGGTCTGAATATTAGCATGCATGGTACAGTATGGTAACCTCTCTACCAAAATCCATGATCCTCCTATTGAACCTCTCCACCAACCTATGAAAGCACGGTCGGCGAGTCAGAGGCATCTGGGAGAGCAGCTTCTCTTAAGCGTTCCTTTGATCTACCCCGATTAGGGTCCATCCGGAGTGTGTGTGAGAGTGTGTGTGATTCACAGAGCTTGTCGCACCAGACACACACTTATGTTTCTACACGACTGACTCTTTGAAGTGCGTTTGTGTCACGACTCATGACAACATTGGCCTCTTTAGAGCAGCACTCAGGTGACTGCAGTGACTCAACAAGGTCGTGTAGAGGGGATCATTATGGAGACTTGTATTCCTCTCACTCTCATTTACTTTCCACTCTTTCCTTTATCTCTCCCTTTTTCCCCCTTTTCCATCCACAATGCCTCTACACATTACCTCTGACTGCCCATCGCAAATGAGGCAGTCAGAGATCATGCCCTGCTCCCTCCCCATTACTACTGAGGCAGTCAGATATCATACCCTACTCCCCCTATTGCTACTGAGGCAGACAGAGATCATGCCCCCCCTCCCCATTACTACTGAGGCAGTCAGAGATCATGCCCTACTCCCTCCCCATTACTACTGAGGCAGTCAGAGATCATGCCCTACTCCCTCCCCATTACTACTGAGGCAGTCAGAGATCATGCCCTACTCCCCCCATTGCCACTGAGGCAGTCAGAGATCATGCCCCACTCCCCCCATTGCTACGGAGGCAGTCAGAGATCATGCCCTACTCCCTTCGCATTACTACTGAGGCTGTCAGAGATGATGCCCTACTCCCTTCCCATTACTACTGAGGCAGTCAGCGATCAGGGCTTACTACCCCTCATGCCCTACTCCCCCCATTACTACTGAGGCAGTCAGAGATCATGCCCTACTCCCCCCATTACTACTGAGGCAGTCAGAGATCATGCCCAACTCCCCCCATTGCTACTGAGGCAGTCAGAGCTCATGTCTCACTCTCCCCATTACTACTGAGGCAGTCAGAGATCATGACCTGCTCCCTCCCCATTACTACTGAGGCAGTCAGAGATCATGACCTGCTCACACCCCATTACCACTGAGATAGTTCGAGATCATGCCCTACTCCCCTTATTGCTACTGAGGCAGTCAGAGATCATGCCCTGCTCCCTCCCCCAGTTGCCACTGAGGCAGTCAGAGATCATGCCCGACTCCCCCCATTGCCACTGAGGCAGTCAGAGATCATGCACAACTCCCTCCATTGCTACTGAGGCAGTCAGAGATCATGCCCTACTCCCTCCATTACTACTGAGACAGTCAGAGATCATGCCCTACTCCCTCCATTGCTACTGAGGCAGTCAGAGATCATGCCGTGCTCCCTCCCCATTACTACTGAGGCAGTCCGAGATCATACCCTGCTCCCCCCCCATTGCCGTTGAGGCAGTCAGAGATCATGCCCTGCTCCCTCACCATTGCCACTGAGGCAGTCAGAGATCATGCCCTATTCCCCCCATTGCCACTGAGGCAGTCAGAGATCATGCCCCACTCCCCCCATTGCTACGGAGGCAGTCAGAGATGATGCCCTACTCCCTTCCCATTACTACTGAGGCAGTCAGCGATTAGGGCCTACTACCCCTCATGCCCTACTCCCCCCATTACTACTGAGGCAGTCAGAGATCATGCCCTACTCCCCCCATTACTACTGAGGCAGTCCGAGATCATGCCCAACTCCCCCCATTGCTACTGAGGCAGTCAGAGATCATGTCTCACTCTCCCCATTGCTACTGAGGCAGTCAGGGATCATGCCCTGCTCCCTCGCCATTACCACTGAGGCAGTCAGAGATCATGCCCTACTCCCTCCATTGCTACGGAGGCAGTCAGAGATCATGCCCTGCTCCCTCCCCCCATTGCCACTTTGAAAGTCAGAGATCATGCCCTACTCCCTCCATTGCTACTGAGGCAGTCAGAGATCATGCCCTGCTCCCCCCCAATTGCTGCTGAGGTAGTCAGTTCATGCCCTGCTTCCTCCCCATTACTACTGAGGCAGTCAGCGATCATGACCTACTCCCCCCATTACTACTGAGGCAGTCCGAGATCATGCCCAACTCCCCCCATTGCTACTGAGGCAGTCAGAGATCATGTCTCACTCTCCCCATTGCTACTGAGGCAGTCAGAGATCATGCCCTGCTCCCTCCCCCCATTGCCACTTTGAAAGTCAGAGATCATGCCCTACTCCCTCCATTGTTTCGGAGGCAGTCAGAGATCATGCCCTGCTCCCTCCCCATTACTGCTGAGGCAGTCAGAGATCATGCCCTGCTCCCTCCCTATTACTACTGAGGCAGTCAGAGATCATGTCCTGCTCCCTCCCCATTGCCATTGAGGCAGTCAGAGATCATGCCCGAATCCCCCCATTACCACTGAGGCAGTCAGAGATCATGCCCTACTCCCCCCATTACTACTGAGGCAGTCCGAGATCATGACCTGCTCCCTCTCCATTACTACTGAGGCAGTCAGAGATCATGCCCTGCTCCCTCCCATTGCTACTGAGGCAGTCAGAGATCATGTCCTACTCCCCCCATTGCTATTAAGACAGTAAGAGATCATGCCCTGCTCCCTCCCCATTACTACTGAGGCAGACAGAGATCATGCCCTACTCCTCCCATTACTAGAGGCAGTCAGAGATGATGCCCTACTCCCCCCATTACTACTGAGGCAGTCAGAGATCATGCTCTACCCCTCCCCCCCATTACTACTGAGACAGTCAGAGATCATGCCCTACTACCCCTCATGCCCTACTCCCCCATTACTACTGAGATAGTCAGAGATCATGCCCTACTCCCCCCATTGCTACTGAGGCAGTCAGAGATCATGCCCTACTCCCCCCATTACTACTGAGATAGTCAGAGATCATGCCCTACTCCCCCCATTACTACTGAGACAGTCAGAGATCATGCCCTACTCCCCCCATTGCCACTTAGGCAGTCAGAGATCATGCCCTACTCCCTCCATTGCCACTGAGGCAGTCAGAGATCATGCCCTACTCCCCCCATTGCTACTGAGGCAGTCAGAGATCATGTCCTACCCCTCATGCCCTACTCCCCCCATTACTACTGAGATAGTCAGAGATCATGCCCTACTCCCCCCATTGCTGCTGAGGCAGTCAGAGATCATGCCCTACTCCCCCCATTACTACTGAGGCAGTCAGAGATCATGCCCGACTCACCCCATTGCTACGGAGGCAGTCAGAGATCATGCCCTACTCCCCCCATTGCTACTGAGGCAGTCAGAGATCATGCCCTACTCCCCCCATTGCCACTGAGGCAGTCAGAGATCATGCCCGACTCCCCCCATTGCTACGGAGGCAGTCAGAGATCATGCCCTACTCCCCCCATTGCTACTGAGGCAGTCAGAGATCATGCCCTACTCCCCCCATTGCCACTGAGGCAGTCAGAGATCATGCCCTACTCCCCCCATTGCTACTGAGGCAGTCAGAGATCATGCCCTACTTCCCCATTGCCACTGAGGCAGTCAGAGATCATGCCCGACTCACCCCATTGCTACGGAGGCAGTCAGAGATCATGACCTACTCCCTTCCCATTCCTACTGAGCAGTCAGAGATGATGCCCTACTCCCTTCCCATTACTACTGAGGCAGTCACCGATTAGGGCCTACTACCCCTCATGCCCTACTCCCCCCATTACTACTGAGGCAGTCAGAGATCATGCCCTACTCCCCCCATTACTACTGAGGCAGTCCGAGATCATGCCCAACTCCCCCCATTGCTACGGAGGCAGTCAGAGATCATGCCCTACTCCCCCCATTGCTACTGAGGCACTCAGAGATCATGCCCTACTCCCCCCATTGCCACTGAGGCAGTCAGAGATCATGCCCTACTCCCCCCATTGCTACTCAGGCAGTCAGAGATCATGCCCTACTTCCCCATTGCCACTGAGGCAGTCAGAGATCATGCCCGACTCACCCCATTGCTACGGAGGCAGTCAGAGATCATGACCTACTCCCTTCCCATTCCTACTGAGCAGTCAGAGATGATGCCCTACTCCCTTCCCATTACTACTGAGGCAGTCACCGATTAGGGCCTACTACCCCTCATGCCCTACTCCCCCCATTACTACTGAGGCAGTCAGAGATCATGCCCTACTCCCCCCATTACTACTGAGGCAGTCCGAGATCATGCCCAACTCCCCCCATTGCTACTGAGGCAGTCAGAGATGATGCCCTGCTCCCTCCCCATTACTACTGAGGCAGTCAGCGATGATGGCCTACTACCTCTCATGCCCTACTCCCCCCATTACTACTGAGGCAGTCCGAGATCATGACCTGCTCCCTCTCCATTACTACTGAGGCAGTCAGAGATCATGCCCTGCTCCCTCCCCATTGCTACTGAGGCAGTCAGAGATCATGTCCTGCTCCCTCCCCATTGCTACTGAGGCAGTCAGAGATCATGTCCTACTCCCTGCATTGCTACGGAGGCAGTCAAAGATCATGCCCTGCTCCCTCCCCATTGCTACTGAGGCAGTCAGAGATCATGTCCTCCTCCCTCCCCATTGCTACGGAGGCAGTCAGAGATCATGCCCTGCTCCCTCCCCATTACTACTGAGGCAGTCAGCGATCATGGCCTACTACCCCTCATGCCCTACTCCCCCCATTACTACTGAGGCAGTCAGAGATCATGACCAGCTCCCTCCCCATTACTACTGAGGCAGTCCGAGATCATACCCTGCTTCCCCCATTGCCGTTGAGGCAGTCAGAGACCATGCCCTGCCCCCCACCCCCATTGCTACTGAGGCAGTCAGAGATCATGCCCTACTCCCCCCATTACTACTGAGGCAGTCCGAGATCATGACCTGCTCCCTCTCCATTACTACTGAGGCAGTCAGAGATCATGCCCTGCTCCCTCCCCATTGCTACTGAGGCAGTCAGAGATCATGTCCTACTCCCCCCATTGCTATTGAGACAGTCAGAGATCATGCCCTACTCCCTGCATTGCTACGGAGGCAGTCAGAGATCATGTCCTGCTCCCTCCCCATTACAACTGAGGCAGTCAGCGATCGTGGCCGGCTACCCCTCATGCCCTACTCCCCCCATTACTACTGAGGCAGTCAGAGATCACGCCCTGCTCCCTCCCCATTACGACTGAGGCAGTCAGAGATCATGGCCTTCTACCCCTCATGCCCTACTCCCCCCATTGCTACTGAGGCAGTCAGAGAACATCCCCTACTTACCCCATTGCTTCTGAGGCAGTCAGAGATCATGTCCTGTTCCCCCCATTACTAGTGAGGCAGTCAGAGATCATGCCCTGCTCCCTCCCCATTACTACTGAGGCAGTCAGCGATCATGTCCTGCTCCCTCCCCATTACAACTGAGGCAGTCAGCGATCGTGGCCGGCTACCCCTCATGCCCTACTCCCCCCATTACTACTGAGGCAGTCAGAGATCACGCCCTGCTCCCTCCCCATTACGACTGAGGCAGTCAGAGATCATGGCCTTCTACCCCTCATGCCCTACTCCCCCCATTGCTACTGAGGCAGTCAGAGAACATCCCCTACTTACCCCATTGCTTCTGAGGCAGTCAGAGATCATGTCCTGTTCCCCCCATTACTAGTGAGGCAGTCAGAGATCATGCCCTGCTCCCTCCCCATTACTACTGAGGCAGTCAGCGATCATGACCTGCTCCCTCCCCATTGCCACTGAGGCAGTCAGAGATCATGCCCGACTCCCCCCATTACGACTGAGGCAGTCAGAGATCATGGCCTTCTACCCCTCATGCCCTACTCCCCCCATTGCTACTGAGGCAGTCAGAGAACATCCCCTACTTACCCCATTGCTTCTGAGGCAGTCAGAGATCATGTCCTGTTCCCCCCATTACTAGTGAGGCAGTCAGAGATCATGCCCTGCTCCCTCCCCATTACTACCGAGGCAGTCAGCGATGATGGCCTACTACCCCTCATGCCCTACTCCCCCCATTACTACTGAGGCAGTCCGAGATCATGACCTGCTCCCTCTCCATTACTACTGAGGCAGTCAGAGATCATGTCCTACTCCCCCCATTGCTATTGAGACAGTCAGAGATCATGCCCTACTCCCCCCATTGCCACTGAGGCAGTCAGAGATCATGTCCTGCTCCCTCCCCATTACAACTGAGGCAGTCAGCGATCGTGGCCGGCTACCCCTCATGCCCTACTCCCCCCATTACTACTGAGGCAGTCAGAGATCACGCCCTGCTCCCTCCCGATTACGACTGAGGCAGTCAGAGATCACGCCCTGCTCCCTCCCCATTACGACTGAGGCAGTCAGAGATCATGGCCTTCTACCCCTCATGCCCTACTCCCCCCATTGCTACTGAGGCAGTCAGAGAACATGCCCAACTCCCCCCATTGCTTCTGAGGCAGTCAGAGATCATGCCCTGCTCCCTCCCCATTACGACTGAGGCAGTCAGAGAGCATGCCCTACTACCCCTCATGCCCTACTCCCCCCATTACTACTGAGGCAGTCAGAGATCATGCCCTGCTCCCTCCCCATTACTACTGAGGCAGTGAAAGAACTCCCCCCATTACTTCTGAGGCAGTCAGAGATCATGCCCTACTCCCCCCATTACTACTGAGGCAGTCAAAGAACTCCCTCCATTACTACTGAGGCAGTCAGAGATGATGCCCTACTCCCCCATTACTACTGAGGCAGTCAGAGATCATGCCCTGCTCCCCCCATTACTACTGAGGCAGTCAGAGATCATGCCCTACTCCCCCCATTGCTACTGAGGCAGTCAAAGACGTGGCCCTACTCCCTCCATTACTACTGAGACAGTCAGAGATCATGCCCTGGGCCCCATTACAGGAATAATGAGGTTCTCTCTCTTTCTCTGTGCTCTTTCTGGTCTTTATATAATTGTGTTTTGCAATTTGTGTCTCTATCTTCGTCTCTCCCCATCTCTCTTTCTCTCCCTCTCCCCCCTCCTTTCTCTCTGCCCCCCCGCCCCCCCCCCCCCCCCCCCCTCCCCCCTCTCTATCTATCTCTGTAATTTAGATCAGTTAGAGTAGCCCAGTGTCTTGGAGTAGATTACCTGTTCTGATCCTCCTCTAGGGCTCACCCTGCAGCTATTTACCCCGATGTCATTATCCCTGATTACCTCACCTCCAGAGTATCTCATTAAGACGCAGATGGATGTGACACACAAACAAACAAGCACTCCCGTATAGTAGTGGATCAGCACCTGTCATGGGACTTTGATTATGAAACTGTGTCGGGAGGATTTCCTCACACTCCAGCCTTGTTGTAAACATTGCCTGTGTGATTATCATCTGCTTGATTATTATAGACCATAGAGTTGGATAGAGGCCACGTCTTTGCATATTTGCCATTATGGTTTCTATTACAGCATGGGCAGTGCCATTGAGGGCTATCTCCATTGATGAAAGTCCTCAATGGCGCTGCCCATGCTAAAACAGGCTTTGTGGAAAGTGCACCCTCTATCCAGCTCTATGTTATCAACCAACTTCTTGTTGTCCTGATCCTGGATCTTATTTCTATTTATTTATCAGTCTCATGATGTTGGAGAAAGACCTTCTGCAAGAAATGATACTGTAAGTTGTCTGTGATGCTAGTGTGCATCAAATACTGTTGTTGTCATTGTACGTGACGAACAGTCGAACAGTCAACTGTCAATGTACGTGATATAAATGTACATTATATTTGTTGATAATACAAGTCCATTTACTCATGATCATTTCCATTTGATTTAGAACATATTGGCTAAGGGAAAAGTACTGTAGCTAAATATATATCCATTTCCTGTTTCTGTTGAAAGGGATGAAAGAAAGAAGGACAGGGGATTTTCCACACAGTGCCAGGGGAGGTGTGAGCATCATAGCACTAGCTAGGGGAATTAAACAGTATGAAAAGCCATTTAAATATGACTGTTAAAACGCACTTAGCATTAGGAGAGGAGGGTCCATAGAAACACAGTGAGGTCTCAAAATGTTTTTGAAATGTTGTTGAAGCGTTGTTGAAGCATTGTTGTTAAGCTTTTCATGTTCAGTCAGTCTGGATAGAACCTGTTACATCATAGAAGTGCCATGTGGTTAGGAGCAAACGGCAACACATATCTGACAGACTAGATGTATCAGCTCAGAATATGCTTGACTTAAGTTTGTGCCCAATCCTTTTCCTTGTAATCGTCTGTGATTCCTCATCCGTGGCCTCTGTCTGATCTTGCCATTGGCTGTTGTTACAGCAAGGCGAATGGTGCGAGCCAATCACGTTGCGTCCTCCCAACGAGGCCACCTCATCCACTCCAGTGCAATACTGGCAGCACCACCCTGAGAAGCTCATCTTCCAGTCGTGTGACTATGAAGCTTACGTGAGTAGTCCTGTCCCTACGTTATACAGTGTGTGTGTGTGTTAGTATGCTTTTCATGCATGTATAATATGCTTGTGAATGTGTATGCATGCAAAACGCTACATTAGCATCGTATCATATTCTACAGCAGCGGTATTCAAAGTCGGGGTCGCGACCCCGCTAGGGGAACATCAGTGGGGTCAATAAAAAGGAACTAAACATTTAGAGTACAGATTATTATATGGGACAATAAGTTTTTCAGAAAGATAATACAAACAAATACAATTTTATTGAGTAAATGTATTTTGATAAGAGAAGAAACTATAATGAAGGTTATTTGTTGATGTAAAAATGTACAGATTTTAAGGTTGTGACGTATTTGGGTTAGGGTGGGGTTTAGAGAAATTATTGGGAAGAAAATTCTCCAGAAATTCTGGTGGAACGAATGGGGTCCCCGCTGAAAAGGTTTGAATAATACTGTAATGTGGGAGAGATGCCCTGTCTGCCAAGGGGGTTCAAGACACACACTTTCAGGGTCCCCCCCCCCTCCCCCTGACTTAAAGTACCTGCACTTGTGTTACCTAACCGACACACTGGAGGTATTCAGGAGTAAAACCATGTTTCACCCTTCGATCAATACTGCACCAAGCTATTCACGCTGCTGCTGTAATTTTAGCCTCCCGTTACATAAAACCAACCATGTTTCCAAGGATACTGCACATGTACATTTGATTGGCTTAGCCCCAGCAACCATGTAACACTGATTACTACCCACTTTCAGCTGATGAATCACCGGGAAGATGATTGGCTCCCATTTGGAGTCTGGAGGCTCCCATTGGCTCTCGGGGCCAGCCGTGTTGAATTGTGATTGACTCTTGCACAGTTGTGCATAGCGATTGGCTCAGAGGTGCTGTTGTGGAGATGAGGGGGCTAGAGGATTAGAGAGAAAGAGAGAGAGAAACAGTGAGTGAGTGTGAGTAAGCGAGAGAGTTTGTGATAGAGTCAGGGAAAAGGTAATGTGGGTTGAGAGAGGGGGGATAAGGTAGTGTGGGTTGAGAGAGTGAGGGATAAGGTAGTGTGGGTTGAGAGAGGGAGGGATAAGGAAGTGATGGTTGAGAGAGGGAAGAAGGAAGGCAGAGAGAGAAAGTGTAAATAAATAAAATAATCAGTGCCAAGCAACTACTCTCCCAGGACTGAAGCTCCACATGGCCCCACGAAGTGAGATAGAGGAGAATCTGAGAGAGAAAGAAAAGGAGGGAGAGAGAGAGAGGATGGAGAGATTAAGCGAGGGAGGAAAAGTGAGGAGTATAGGGAGGCATATAAAGTAAGAAGGAGGGAGGGATGGAGGGAGGGAGGCAGGGATGGAGGTAAAAATAAATGGTGAGTTACAGTGTGACTAAAAGGAAGAGACAGACATTTAAAAAAGCATGGAGAGTTAAGCACTGAGATAGAGGATAGAGTTGAGGATGTAAGCAGTGTACAGAGGAAGAGGATAATTGAGGATGTAAGCAGTGTGGAAGAGGATAGAGTTGAGGATGTAAGCAGTGTACAGAGGAAGAGGATAGTTGAGGATGTAAGCAGTGTGGAAGAGGATAGTGTTGAGGATGTAAGCAGTGTACAGAGGAAAAGGATAGTTGAGGATGTAAGCAGTGTGGAAGAGGATATAGTTGAGGATGTAAGCAGTGTACAGAGGAAGAGGATAGTTGAGGATGTAAGCAGTGTGGAAGAGGATATAGTTGAGGATGTAAGCAGTGTACAGAGGAAGAGGATAGTTGAGGATGTAAGCAGTGTGGAAGAGGATAGAGTTGAGGATGTAAGCAGTGTGGAAGAGGATAGAGTTGAGGATGTAAGCAGTGTACAGAGGAAGAGGATAGTTGAGGATGTAAGCAGTGTACAGAGGAATAGGATAGTTGAGGATGTAAGCAGTGTGGAAGAGGATAGAGTTGAGGATGTAAGCAGTGAGGAAGAGGATAGAGTTGAGGATGTAAGCAGTGAGGAAGAGGATAGAGTTGAGGATGTAAGCAGTGAGGAAGAGGATAGAGTTGAGGATGTAAGCAGTGTGGAAGAGGATAGAGTTGAGGATGTAAGCAGTGTACGGAGTAAGAGGATAGTTGAGGATGTAAGCAGTGTGGAAGAGGATAGTTGAGGTTGTAAGCAGTGTACGGAGTAAGAGGATAGTTGAGGATGTAAGCAGTGTACAGAGTAAGAGGATAGTTGAGGATGGAAGCAGTGTACAGAGTAAGAGGATAGTTGAGGATGTAAGCAGTGTACAGAGTAAGAGGATAGTTGAGGATGTAAGCAGTGTACGGAGTAAGAGGATAGTTGAGGATGTAAGCAGTGTACAGAGTAAGAGGATAGTTGAGGATGTAAGCAGTGTACGGAGTAAGAGGATAGTTGAGGATGTAAGCAGTGTACAGAGTAAGAGGATAGTTGAGGTTGTAAGCAGTGTACAGAGTAAGAGGATAGAGTTGAGGATGTAAGCAGTGTACGGAGTTAGAGGATAGTTGAGGATGTAAGCAGTGTACGGAGTAAGAGGATAGAGTTGAGGATGTAAGCAGTGTACAGAGTAAGAGGATAGTTGAGGTTGTAAGCAGTGTACAGAGTAAGAGGATAGTTGAGGATGTAAGCAGTGTACGGAGTAAGAGGATAGTTGAGGATGTAAGCAGTGTACGGAGTAAGAGGATAGAGTTGAGGTTGTAAGCAGTGTACAGAGTAAGAGGATAGTTGAGGATGTAAGCAGTGAGGAAGAGGATAGAGTTGAGGATGTAAGCAGTGAGGAAGAGGATAGAGTTGAGGATGTAAGCAGTGTACGGAGTAAGAGGATAGTTGAGGATGTAAGCAGTGAGGAAGAGGATAGATTTGAGGATGTAAGCAGTGTACAGAGTAAGAGGATAGTTGAGGATGTAAGCAGTGAGGAAGAGGATAGAGTTGAGGATGGAAGCAGTGTACGGAGTAAGAGGATAGTTGAGGATGTAAGCAGTGTACAGAGTAAGAGGATAGTTGAGGATGTAAGCAGTGAGGAAGAGGATAGAGTTGAGGATGTAAGCAGTGTGGAAGAGGATAGAGTTGAGGATGTAAGCAGTGTGGAAGAGGATAGAGTTGAGGATGTAAGCAGTGAGGAAGAGGATAGAGTTGAGGATGTAAGCAGTGAGGAAGAGGATAGAGTTGAGGATGTAAGCAGTGTGGAAGAGGATAGAGTTGAGGATGTAAAAAGAGAGAAGAGAGGGACGAATCCTCTAAGGCCTGATGCTGTAAGCAGTGTACGGAGTAAGAGGATAGTTGAGGATGTAAGCAGTGTACAGAGTAAGAGGATAGTTGAGGTTGTAAGCAGTGTACAGAGTAAGAGGATAGTTGAGGATGTAAGCAGTGTACGGAGTAAGAGGATAGTTGAGGATGTAAGCAGTGTACGGAGTAAGAGGATAGAGTTGAGGATGTAAGCAGTGTACAGAGTAAGAGGATAGTTGAGGATGTAAGCAGTGTACGGAGTAAGAGGATAGTTGAGGATGTAAGCAGTAAGGAAGAGGATAGAGTTGAGGATGTAAGCAGTGTATGGAGTAAGAGGATAGTTGAGGATGTAAGCAGTGTGGAAGAGGATAGAGTTGAGGATGTAAGCAGTGTACAGAGGAAGAGGATAGTTGAGGATGTAAGCAGTGTGGAAGAGGATAGAGTTGAGGATGTAAGCAGTGAATGGAGTAAGAGGATAGTTGAGGTTGTAAGCAGTGTGGAAGAGGATAGAGTTGAGGATGTAAGCAGTGTACAGAGGAAGAGGATAGTTGAGGATGTAAGCAGTGTGGAAGAGGATAGAGTTGAGGATGTAAGCAGTGTGGAAGAGGATAGAGTTGAGGATGTAAGCAGTGTACGGAGTAAGAGGATAGTTGAGGTTGTAAGCAGTGTACGGAGGAAGAGGATAGTTGAGGATGTAAGCAGTGAGGAAGAGGATAGTTGAGGATGTAAGCAGTGAGGAAGAGGATAGAGTTGAGGATGTAAGCAGTGAGGAAGAGGATAGAGTTGAGGATGTAAGCCGTGTGGAAGAGGATAGAGTTGAGGATGGAAGCAGTGAGGAAGAGGATAGAGTTGAGGATGTAAGCAGTGTATGGAGTAAGAGGATAGTTGAGGATGTAAGCAGTGTGGAAGAGGATAGAGTTGAGGATGTAAGCAGTGTGGAAGAGGATAGAGTTGAGGATGGAAGCAGTGTACGGAGTAAGAGGATAGTTGAGGATGTAAGCAGTGTGGAAGAGGATAGAGTTGAGGATGTAAGCAGTGTGGAAGAGGATAGAGTTGAGGATGTAAGCAGTGTACAGAGGAAGAGGATAGTTGAGGATGTAAGCAGTGTACAGAGGAAGAGGATAGAGTTGAGGATGTAAGCAGTGTACGGAGTAAGAGGATAGTTGAGGTTGTAAGCAGTGTACGGAGTAAGAGGATAGTTGAGGTTGTAAGCAGTGTACGGACTAAGAGGATAGTTGAGGATGTAAGCAGTGTACAGAGGAAGAGGATAGAGTTGAGGATGTAAGCAGTGTACGGAGGAAGAGGATAGTTGAGGATGTAAGCAGTGAGGAAGAGGATAGAGTTGAGGATGTAAGCAGTGAGGAAGAGGATAGAGTTGAGGTTGTAAGCAGTGTACGGAGTAAGAGGATAGTTGAGGTTGTAAGCAGTGTGGAAGAGGATAGTTGAGGTTGTAAGCAGTGTGGAAGAGGATAGAGTTGAGGATGTAAGCAGTGTACGGAGTAAGAGGATAGTTGAGGATGTAAGCAGTGTACAGAGTAAGAGGATAGTTGAGGATGTAAGCAGTGTACGGAGTAAGAGGATAGTTGAGGTTGTAAGCAGTGTATGGAGTAAGAGGATAGTTGAGGATGTAAGCAGTGAATGGAGTAAGAGGATAGAGTTGAGGTTGTAAGCAGTGTACGGAGTAAGAGGATAGTTGAGGTTGTAAGCAGTGAATGGAGTAAGAGGATAGAGTTGAGGTTGTAAGCAGTGTACGGAGTAAGAGGATAGTTGAGGATGTAAGCAGTGAGGAAGAGGATAGAGTTGAGGTTGTAAGCAGTGTACAGAGTAAGAGGATAGTTGAGGATGTAAGCAGTGAGGAAGAGGATAGAGTTGAGGTTGTAAGCAGTGTACAGAGTAAGAGGATAGTTGAGGATGTAAGCAGTGAGGAAGAGGATAGAGTTGAGGTTGTAAGCAGTGTACAGAGTAAGAGGATAGTTGAGGATGTAAGCAGTGAGGAAGAGGATAGAGTTGAGGATGTAAGCAGTGAGGAAGAGGATAGAGTTGAGGATGTAAGCAGTGTACGGAGTAAGAGGATAGTTGAGGATGTAAGCAGTGAGGAAGAGGATAGAGTTGAGGATGTAAGCAGTGTACAGAGTAAGAGGATAGTTGAGGATGTAAGCAGTGAGGAAGAGGATAGAGTTGAGGATGGAAGCAGTGTACGGAGTAAGAGGATAGTTGAGGATGTAAGCAGTGTACGGAGTAAGAGGATAGTTGAGGATGTAAGCAGTGTACAGAGTAAGAGGATAGTTGAGGTTGTAAGCAGTGTACAGAGTAAGAGGATAGAGTTGAGGATGTAAGCAGTGTACGGAGTAAGAGGATAGTTGAGGATGTAAGCAGTGTACGGAGTAAGAGGATAGAGTTGAGGATGTAAGCAGTGTACAGAGTAAGAGGATAGTTGAGGTTGTAAGCAGTGTACAGAGTAAGAGGATAGTTGAGGATGTAAGCAGTGTACGGAGTAAGAGGATAGTTGAGGATGTAAGCAGTGTACGGAGTAAGAGGATAGAGTTGAGGTTGTAAGCAGTGTACAGAGTAAGAGGATAGTTGAGGATGTAAGCAGTGAGGAAGAGGATAGACTTGAGGATGTAAGCAGTGAGGAAGAGGATAGAGTTGAGGATGTAAGCAGTGTACGGAGTAAGAGGATAGTTGAGGATGTAAGCAGTGAGGAAGAGGATAGACTTGAGGATGTAAGCAGTGTACAGAGTAAGAGGATAGTTGAGGATGTAAGCAGTGAGGAAGAGGATAGAGTTGAGGATGGAAGCAGTGTGGAAGAGGATAGAGTTGAGGATGTAAGCAGTGTGGAAGAGGATAGAGTTGAGGATGTAAGCAGTGAGGAAGAGGATAGAGTTGAGGATGTAAGCAGTGAGGAAGAGGATAGAGTTGAGGATGTAAGCAGTGTGGAAGAGGATAGAGTTGAGGATGTAAGCAGTGTGGAAGAGGATATTTGAGGATGTAAAAAGAGAGAAGAGAGGGACGAATCCTCTAAGGCCTGATGCTGTAAGCAGTGTACGGAGTAAGAGGATAGTTGAGGATGTAAGCAGTGTACAGAGTAAGAGGATAGTTGAGGTTGTAAGCAGTGTACAGAGTAAGAGGATAGTTGAGGATGTAAGCAGTGTACGGAGTAAGAGGATAGTTGAGGATGTAAGCAGTGTACGGAGTAAGAGGATAGAGTTGAGGATGTAAGCAGTGTACAGAGTAAGAGGATAGTTGAGGATGTAAGCAGTGTACGGAGTAAGAGGATAGTTGAGGATGTAAGCAGTAAGGAAGAGGATAGAGTTGAGGATGTAAGCAGTGTATGGAGTAAGAGGATAGTTGAGGATGTAAGCAGTGTGGAAGAGGATAGAGTTGAGGATGTAAGCAGTGTACAGAGGAAGAGGATAGTTGAGGATGTAAGCAGTGTGGAAGAGGATAGAGTTGAGGATGTAAGCAGTGAATGGAGTAAGAGGATAGTTGAGGTTGTAAGCAGTGTGGAAGAGGATAGAGTTGAGGATGTAAGCAGTGTACAGAGGAAGAGGATAGTTGAGGATGTAAGCAGTGTGGAAGAGGATAGAGTTGAGGATGTAAGCAGTGTGGAAGAGGATAGAGTTGAGGATGTAAGCAGTGTACGGAGTAAGAGGATAGTTGAGGTTGTAAGCAGTGTACGGAGGAAGAGGATAGTTGAGGATGTAAGCAGTGAGGAAGAGGATAGTTGAGGATGTAAGCAGTGAGGAAGAGGATAGAGTTGAGGATGTAAGCAGTGAGAAGAGGATAGAGTTGAGGATGTAAGCAGTGTGGAAGAGGATAGAGTTGAGGATGGAAGCAGTGAGGAAGAGGATAGAGTTGAGGATGTAAGCAGTGTATGGAGTAAGAGGATAGTTGAGGATGTAAGCAGTGTGGAAGAGGATAGAGTTGAGGATGTAAGCAGTGTGGAAGAGGATAGAGTTGAGGATGGAAGCAGTGTACGGAGTAAGAGGATAGTTGAGGATGTAAGCAGTGTGGAAGAGGATAGAGTTGAGGATGTAAGCAGTGTGGAAGAGGATAGAGTTGAGGATGTAAGCAGTGTACAGAGGAAGAGGATAGTTGAGGATGTAAGCAGTGTACAGAGGAAGAGGATAGAGTTGAGGATGTAAGCAGTGTACGGAGTAAGAGGATAGTTGAGGATGTAAGCAGTGAGGAAGAGGATAGACTTGAGGATGTAAGCAGTGTACAGAGTAAGAGGATAGTTGAGGATGTAAGCAGTGAGGAAGAGGATAGAGTTGAGGATGGAAGCAGTGTGGAAGAGGATAGAGTTGAGGATGTAAGCAGTGTGGAAGAGGATAGAGTTGAGGATGTAAGCAGTGAGGAAGAGGATAGAGTTGAGGATGTAAGCAGTGAGGAAGAGGATAGAGTTGAGGATGTAAGCAGTGTGGAAGAGGATAGAGTTGAGGATGTAAGCAGTGTGGAAGAGGATATTTGAGGATGTAAAAAGAGAGAAGAGAGGGACGAATCCTCTAAGGCCTGATGCTGTAAGCAGTGTACGGAGTAAGAGGATAGTTGAGGATGTAAGCAGTGTACAGAGTAAGAGGATAGTTGAGGTTGTAAGCAGTGTACAGAGTAAGAGGATAGTTGAGGATGTAAGCAGTGTACGGAGTAAGAGGATAGTTGAGGATGTAAGCAGTGTACGGAGTAAGAGGATAGAGTTGAGGATGTAAGCAGTGTACAGAGTAAGAGGATAGTTGAGGATGTAAGCAGTGTACGGAGTAAGAGGATAGTTGAGGATGTAAGCAGTAAGGAAGAGGATAGAGTTGAGGATGTAAGCAGTGTATGGAGTAAGAGGATAGTTGAGGATGTAAGCAGTGTGGAAGAGGATAGAGTTGAGGATGTAAGCAGTGTACAGAGGAAGAGGATAGTTGAGGATGTAAGCAGTGTGGAAGAGGATAGAGTTGAGGATGTAAGCAGTGAATGGAGTAAGAGGATAGTTGAGGTTGTAAGCAGTGTGGAAGAGGATAGAGTTGAGGATGTAAGCAGTGTACAGAGGAAGAGGATAGTTGAGGATGTAAGCAGTGTGGAAGAGGATAGAGTTGAGGATGTAAGCAGTGTGGAAGAGGATAGAGTTGAGGATGTAAGCAGTGTACGGAGTAAGAGGATAGTTGAGGTTGTAAGCAGTGTACGGAGGAAGAGGATAGTTGAGGATGTAAGCAGTGAGGAAGAGGATAGTTGAGGATGTAAGCAGTGAGGAAGAGGATAGAGTTGAGGATGTAAGCAGTGAGGAAGAGGATAGAGTTGAGGATGTAAGCAGTGTGGAAGAGGATAGAGTTGAGGATGGAAGCAGTGAGGAAGAGGATAGAGTTGAGGATGGAAGCAGTGAGGAAGAGGATAGAGTTGAGGATGTAAGCAGTGTATGGAGTAAGAGGATAGTTGAGGATGTAAGCAGTGTGGAAGAGGATAGAGTTGAGGATGTAAGCAGTGTGGAAGAGGATAGAGTTGAGGATGGAAGCAGTGTACGGAGTAAGAGGATAGTTGAGGATGTAAGCAGTGTGGAAGAGGATAGAGTTGAGGATGTAAGCAGTGTGGAAGAGGATAGAGTTGAGGATGTAAGCAGTGTACAGAGGAAGAGGATAGTTGAGGATGTAAGCAGTGTACAGAGGAAGAGGATAGAGTTGAGGATGTAAGCAGTGTACGGAGTAAGAGGATAGTTGAGGTTGTAAGCAGTGTACGGAGTAAGAGGATAGTTGAGGTTGTAAGCAGTGTACGGACTAAGAGGATAGTTGAGGATGTAAGCAGTGTACAGAGGAAGAGGATAGAGTTGAGGATGTAAGCAGTGTACGGAGGAAGAGGATAGTTGAGGATGTAAGCAGTGAGGAAGAGGATAGAGTTGAGGATGTAAGCAGTGAGGAAGAGGATAGAGTTGAGGTTGTAAGCAGTGTACGGAGTAAGAGGATAGTTGAGGTTGTAAGCAGTGTGGAAGAGGATAGTTGAGGTTGTAAGCAGTGTGGAAGAGGATAGAGTTGAGGATGTAAGCAGTGTACGGAGTAAGAGGATAGTTGAGGATGTAAGCAGTGTACAGAGTAAGAGGATAGTTGAGGATGTAAGCAGTGTACGGAGTAAGAGGATAGTTGAGCTTGTAAGCAGTGTATGGAGTAAGAGGATAGAGTTGAGGATGTAAGCAGTGAATGGAGTAAGAGGATAGAGTTGAGGTTGTAAGCAGTGTACGGAGTAAGAGGATAGTTGAGGTTGTAAGCAGTGAATGGAGTAAGAGGATAGAGTTGAGGTTGTAAGCAGTGTACGGAGTAAGAGGATAGTTGAGGATGTAAGCAGTGAGGAAGAGGATAGAGTTGAGGTTGTAAGCAGTGTACAGAGTAAGAGGATAGTTGAGGATGTAAGCAGTGAGGAAGAGGATAGAGTTGAGGTTGTAAGCAGTGTACAGAGTAAGAGGATAGTTGAGGATGTAAGCAGTGAGGAAGAGGATAGAGTTGAGGTTGTAAGCAGTGTACAGAGTAAGAGGATAGTTGAGGATGTAAGCAGTGAGGAAGAGGATAGAGTTGAGGATGTAAGCAGTGAGGAAGAGGATAGAGTTGAGGATGTAAGCAGTGTACGGAGTAAGAGGATAGTTGAGGATGTAAGCAGTGAGGAAGAGGATAGAGTTGAGGATGTAAGCAGTGTACAGAGTAAGAGGATAGTTGAGGATGTAAGCAGTGAGGAAGAGGATAGAGTTGAGGATGGAAGCAGTGTACGGAGTAAGAGGATAGTTGAGGATGTAAGCAATGTACAGAGTAAGAGGATAGTTGAGGATGTAACCAGTGAGGAAGAGGATAGAGTTGAGGATGTAAGCAGTGTGGAAGAGGATAGAGTTGAGGATGTAAGCAGTGTGGAAGAGGATAGAGTTGAGGATGTAAGCAGTGAGGAAGAGGATAGAGTTGAGGATGTAAGCAGTGAGGAAGAGGATAGAGTTGAGGATGTAAGCAGTGTGGAAGAGGATAGAGTTGAGGATGTAAGCAGTGTGGAAGAGGATAGAGTTGAGGATGTAAGCAGTGAGGAAGAGGATAGAGTTGAGGATGTAAGCAGTGAGGAAGAGGATAGAGTTGAGGATGTAAGCAGTGAGGAAGAGGATAGAGTTGAGGATGTAAGCAGTGTGGAAGAGGATAGAGTTGAGGATGTAAGCAGTGTGGAAGAGGAAGAGGATATTTGAGGATGTAAAAAGAGAGAAGAGAGGGACGAATCCTCTAAGGCCTGATACTGTAAACTGATTCTATTACTCACAATGATTTTCATTTAACCAGAGACAATTCTCTAATGTCATTACAATGTTGTCTTTATAAAACCAAACTTTGTTTTAATACATTCTTTATTATAGACCAGCTCTGTCATTATACGTTCTTTATTATAGACCAGCTCTGATGTCATTATACGTTCTTTATTATAGACCAGCTCTGATGTCATTATACTTTCTTTATTATAGACCAGCTCTGATGTCATTATACTTTCTTTATTATAGACCAGCTCTGTCATTATACGTTCTTTATTATAGACCAGCTCTGATGTCATTATACTTTCTTTATTATAGACCAGCTCTGATGTCATTATACTTTCTTTATTATAGACCAGCTCTGTCATTATACTTTATTTATTATAGACCAGCTCTGATGTCATTATACGTTCTTTATTATAGACCAGCTCTGATGTCATTATACTTTCTTTATTATAGACCAGCTCTGATGTCATTATACTTTCTTTATTATAGACCAGCTCTGATGTCATTATACTTTCTTTATTATAGACCAGCTCTGATGTCATTATACTTTCTTTATTATAGACCAGCTCTGATGTCATTATACTTTCTTTATTATAGACCAGCTCTGATGTCATTATACTTTCTTTATTATAGACCAGCTCTGTCATTATACTTTCTTTATTATAGACCAGCTCTGTCATTATACTTTCTTTTTTATAGACCAGCTCTGATGTCATTATACTTTCTTTATTATAGACCAGCTCTGATGTCATTATACTTTCTTTATTATAGACCAGCTCTGATGTCATTATACTTTCTTTATTATAGACCAGCTCTGATGTCATTATACTTTCTTTATTATAGACCAGCTCTGTCATTATACTTTCTTTATTATAGACCAGCTCTGATGTCATTATACTTTCTTTATTATAGACCAGCTCTGATGTCATTATACTTTATTTATTATAGACCAGCTCTGTCATTATACTTTCTTTATTATAGACCAGCTCTGATGTCATTATACTTTCTTTATTATAGACCAGCTCTAATGTCATTATACTTTCTTTATTATAGACCAGCTCTGTCATTATACTTTCTTTATTATAGACCAGCTCTGTCATTATACTTTCTTTATTATAGACCAGCTCTGATGTCATTATACTTTCTTTATTATAGACCAGCTCTGATGTCATTATACTTTCTTTATTATAGACCAGCTCTGTCATTATACTTTCTTTATTATAGACCAGCTCTGATGTCATTATACTTTCTTTATTATAGACCAGCTCTGATGTCATTATACTTTCTTTATTATAGACCAGCTCTGATGTCATTATACTTTCTTTATTATAGACCAGCTCTGTCATTATACTTTATTTATTATAGACCAGCTCTGATGTCATTATACGTTCTTTATTATAGACCAGCTCTGATGTCATTATACTTTCTTTATTATAGACCAGCTCTGATGTCATTATACTTTCTTTATTATAGACCAGCTCTGATGTCATTATACTTTCTTTATTATAGACCAGCTCTGATGTCATTATACTTTCTTTATTATAGACCAGCTCTGATGTCATTATACTTTCTTTATTATAGACCAGCTCTGATGTCATTATACTTTCTTTATTATAGACCAGCTCTGTCATTATACTTTCTTTATTATGGACCAGCTCTGATGTCATTATACTTTCTTTATTATAGACCAGCTCTGATGTCATTATACTTTCTTTATTATAGACCAGCTCTGATGTCATTATACTTTCTTTATTATAGACCAGCTCTGTCATTATACTTTCTTTATTATAGACCAGCTCTGATGTCATTATACTTTCTTTATTATAGACCAGCTCTGATGTCATTATACTTTATTTATTATAGACCAGCTCTGTCATTATACTTTCTTTATTATAGACCAGCTCTGATGTCATTATACTTTCTTTATTATATACCAGCTCTAATGTCATTATACTTTCTTTATTATAGACCAGCTCTGTCATTATACTTTCTTTATTATAGACCAGCTCTGTCATTATACTTTCTTTATTATAGACCAGCTCTGATGTCATTATACTTTCTTTATTATAGACCAGCTCTGATGTCATTATACTTTCTTTATTATAGACCAGCTCTGTCATTATACTTTCTTTATTATAGACCAGCTCTAATGTCATTATACTTTCTTTATTATAGACCAGCTCTGTCATTATACTTTCTTTATTATAGACCAGCTCTGATGTCATTATACTTTCTTTATTATAGACCAGCTCTGATGTCATTATACTTTCTTTATTATAGACCAGCTCTGTCATTATACTTTCTTTATTATAGACCAGCTCTGATGTCATTATACTTTCTTTATTATAGACCAGCTCTGATGTCATTATACTTTCTTTATTATAGACCAGCTCTGATGTCATTATACTTTCTTTATTATAGACCAGCTCTGTCATTATACTTTATTTATTATAGACCAGCTCTGATGTCATTATACTTTCTTTATTATAGACCAGCTCTGATGTCATTATACTTTATTTATTATAGACCAGCTCTGATGTCATTATACTTTCTTTATTATAGACCAGCTCTGATGTCATTATACTTTCTTTATTATAGACCAGCTCTGATGTCATTATACTTTCTTTATTATAGACCAGCTCTGATGTCATTATACTTTCTTTATAATAGACCAGCTCTGTCATTATACTTTCTTTATTATGGACCAGCTCTGATGTCATTATACTTTCTTTATTATAGACCAGCTCTGATGTCATTATACTTTCTTTATTATATACCAGCTCTGATGTCATTATACTTTCTTTATTATAGACCAGCTCTGATGTCATTATACTTTCTTTATTATAGACCAGCTCTGTCATTATACTTTCTTTATTATAGACCAGTTCTGATGTCATTATACTTTCTTTATTATAGACCAGCTCTGATGTCATTATACTTTATTTATTATAGACCAGCTCTGTCATTATACTTTCTTTATTATAGACCAGCTCTGATGTCATTATACTTTCTTTATTATAGACCAGCTCTAATGTCATTATACTTTCTTTATTATAGACCAGCTCTGATGTCATTATACTTTCTTTATTATAGACCAGCTCTGTCATTATACTTTCTTTATTATAGACCAGCTCTGATGTCATTATACTTTCTTTATTATAGACCAGCTCTGATGTCATTATACTTTCTTTATTATAGACCAGCTCTGATGTCATTATACTTTCTTTATTATAGACCAGCTCTGTCATTATACTTTCTTTATTATAGACCAGCTCTGATGTCATTATACTTTCTTTATTATAGACCAGCTCTGATGTCATTATACTTTCTTTTTTATAGACCAGCTCTGATGTCATTATACTTTCTTTTTTATAGACCAGCTCTGATGTCATTATACTTTCTTTATTATAGACCAGCTCTGATGTCATTATACTTTCTTTATTATAGACCAGCTCTGATGTCATTATACTTTCTTTATTATAGACCAGCTCTGATGTCATTATACTTTCTTTATTATAGACCAGCTCTGATGTCATTATACGTTCTTTATTATAGACCAGCTCTAATGTCATTATACTTTCTTTATTATAGACCAGCTCTGTCATTATACTTTCTTTATTATAGACCAGCTCTGATGTCATTATACTTTCTTTATTATAGACCAGCTCTGATGTCATTATACTTTCTTTATTATAGACCAGCTCTGTCATTATACTTTCTTTATTATAGACCAGCTCTGATGTCATTATACTTTCTTTATTATAGACCAGCTCTGATGTCATTATACTTTCTTTATTATAGACCAGCTCTGTCATTATACTTTCTTTATTATAGACCAGCTCTGATGTCATTATACTTTCTTTATTATAGACCAGCTCTGATGTCATTATACTTTCTTTATTATAGACCAGCTCTGTCATTATACTTTCTTTATTATAGACCAGCTCTGTCATTATACTTTCTTTATTATAGACCAGCTCTGATGTCATTATACTTTCTTTATTATAGACCAGCTCTGATGTCATTATACTTTCTTTATTATAGACCAGCGCTGATGTCATTATACTTTCTTTATTATAGACCAGCTCTGATGTCATTATACTTTCTTTATTATAGACCAGCTCTGATGTCATTATACTTTCTTTATTATAGACCAGCTCTGTCATTATACTTTCTTTATTATAGACCAGCTCTGATGTCATTATACTTTCTTTATTATAGACCAGCTCTGATGTCATTATACTTTCTTTATTATAGACCAGCTCTGTCATTATACTTTCTTTATTATAGACCAACTCTGATGTCATTATACTTTCTTTATTATAGACCAGCTCTGATGTCATTATACTTTCTTTTTTATAGACCAGCTCTGATGTCATTATACTTTCTTTTTTATAGACCAGCTCTGATGTCATTATACTTTCTTTATTATAGACCAGCTCTGATGTCATTATACTTTCTTTATTATAGACCAGCTCTGTCATTATACTTTCTTTATTATAGACCAGCTCTGTCATTATACTTTCTTTATTATAGACCAGCTCTGATGTCATTATACTTTCTTTATTATAGACCAGCTCTGATGTCATTATACTTTCTTTATTATAGACCAGCTCTGATGTCATTATACTTTCTTTATTATAGACCAGCTCTGTCATTATACTTTCTTTATTATAGACCAGCTCTGATGTCATTATACTTTCTTTATTATAGACCAGCTCTAATGTCATTATACTTTCTTTATTAACATTCTTAGACCGCCAAATGTCATCACTGCATATACAGTGGGGCAAAAAAGCCACCAATTGTGCAAGTTTCCCACTTAAAAAGATGAGAGGGGCCTGTAATTTTCATCATAGGTACACTTCAACTATGACAGACAAAATGAAGGGAAAAAATCCAGAAAATCACATTGTAGGATTTTGAATGAATTTATTTGCAAATTATGGTGGAAAATAAGTATTTGGTCACCTACAAACAAGCAAGATTTCTGGCTCTCACAGACCTGTAACTTCTTTAAGAGGCTCCTCTATCCTCCACTCGTTACCTGTATCAATGGCACCTGTTTGAACTTGTTATCAGTATAAAAGACACCTGTCCACAACCTCAGTCACACTCCAAACTCCACTATGGCCAAGACCAAAGAGCTGTCAAAGGACACCAGCAACTAAATTGTAGACCTGCACCAGGCTGGGAAGACTGAATCTGCAATAGGTAAGCAGCTTGGTTTGAAGAAATCAACTGTGGGAGCAATTATTAGGAAATGGAAGACATACAAGACCACTGATAATCTCCCTCGATCTGGGGCTCCACGCAAGATCTCACCCCATGGGGTCAAAATGATCACAAGAACGGTGAGCAAAAATACCAGAACCACACGGGGGGACCGAGTGAATGACCTGCAGAGAGCTGGGACCAAACCTACAAAGCCTACCATCAGTAACACACTACGCCGCCAGGGACTCAAATCCTGCAGTGCCAGACGTGTCCCCCTGCTTAAGCCAGTACATGTCCAGGCCCATCTGAAGTTTGCTAGAGAGCATTTGGATGATCCAGAAGAAGATTGGGAGAATGTCAAATGGTCAGATGAAACCAAAATATAACTTTTTGGTAAAAACTCAACTCGTCGTGTTTGGAGGACAAAGAATGCTGAGTTGCATCCAAAGAACACCATACCTACTGTGAAGCATGGGGGTGGAAACATCATGCTTTGGGGCTGTTTTTCTGCAAAGGGACCAGGACGACTTATCCGTGTAAAGGAAAGAATGAATGGGGCCATGTATCGTGAGATTTTGAGTGAAAACCATCAGCAAGGGCATTGAAGATGAAACGTGGCTGGGTCTTTCAGCATGACAATGATCCCAAACACACCGCCCAGGCAACGAAGGAGTGGCTTCGTAAGAAGCATTTCAAGGTCCTTGAGTGGCCTAGCCAGTCTCCAGATCTCAACCCCATAGAAAATCTTTGGAGGGAGTTGAAAGTGTGTTGCTCAGCAACAGCCCCAAAACATCACTGCTCTAGAGGAGATCTGCATGGAGGAATGAGCCAAAATACCAGCAACAGTGTGTGAAAACCTTGTGAAGACTTACAGAAAACGTTTGACCTCTATCATTGCCAACAAAGGGTATATAACAAAGTATTGATAAACTTTTGTTATTGACCAAATACTTATTTTCCACCATAATTTGCAAATTCAGTCATTCAAAATCCTACAATTTGATTTTCTGGATTTTTTTTGTTGTCATTTTGTCTGTCATAGTTGAAGTGTACCTATGATGAAAATTACAGGCCTCTCTCATCTTTTTAAGTGGGAGAACTTGCACAATGGTGGCTGACTAAAGACTTTTTTGCCCCACTGTATAACATACCTTCTTTAATACACCAGACAATGTCCTAACGTTATTTCAACGCTTTTGGGATTAGTGTCGAGCATGATTTTGTTGTCCATTTCTAGGGCGTGATGGTTGTTGAATGTAATTTTAACACAGGAGAAACAAGAAAATGCACTCCCTTTAATGAATGCACTGTTGTACTCTTAAAGGGAAACATTGCTAAGATGTTGCTCCAACGTTATCACATTGTGTCCTCTTCAGATTATGTTCTTTTGACCGCTGTCTTACGTCATCCTTACATGGCTAGAATGACACACATAATCCGAACTGTATAATCGGTCAATACTGATTCCCCAAAGCCCTGTAGCGCTTTCACTCTGTAATGTTATTACTATGTTCTCTGTAACGTTTTCAGCCTCAGACGACACTACTGTTTGTTTTCACAATGATGCGCGTGCGCGCGCGCACACACACACACATATTCACAAACACACACCCAGAGACAGGGGCTTCTTGGAGGTTTGTAACGTTATTACAGTGTTCTCTATACGAGAACAGACGACTTTCCCTTGATACCGTAGCATTATTAACAACAGAGCCAGACAGAGCAGTAACCAGCCCAGACAACCCCACTACAACCACCAGCCTACCTCCCATAAAGAAATTACTCATTCATTCTACTGCACTTAAAATAGGAGAGAAATCAGGGTGTGGTTGTTTTACCGTTAAGCTAATGCAATGTATTTGTTATCTTTTGACGAAGGGTAAGATTAGGTGGATCGTTTTGCCGGGACATTTTTCAAAAGCATATCCTGAAGGGTAAATGATTTAGGGTCAGGGGGTCGAGGTATAAAAGGATCAATGTTTGCACTTTGGGTGTCAGAACATCCTATAAAAAATCCTCTTTGGGGCTTTTAGCTCTCAAATCAACAGTGGGCGCGCTGAGCCGTTAATCGTACACCCATTACATCCCTTTAGCCCTAATGTCCCCGTAAGTACTGTCCCCATAAACACCACCTTTATTAAATTGGGTCTGTGTCCTCACGAACCAGGTCCTCACTTATTGACCTCCCCACTTTGCACATTTCCTGCCCGCCCCAGCCCTGTTTACACTCCTCTGGGGATTTCCAGGTTGTTTTCGTCACATCAGAAAGCACTGCGTTATTATGCGACTGGCTTTTAAGTTTCCATCTTACATTGAATAATTCTATGATCCTTCATGTGTCTGTCTAATAGCTCTAGGATGGAATGTGAATGCTAACCTTTATGTCTCTGACAGTACCTGGGCTCCATGCTGGTGAAAGAGCTGAGAGGAACAGAGTCAACACAAGACGCCTGCTCCAAGATGAGGGTAAGAGGGCCTGGCACATCACTACCACCCAGAGAGAGAAACTAGGCCCACTTTAACCACCACTGTAGTCTCATTTTTAACCTGGATTCACCTCCATCTCTTCTGCTCTCTTTTATTCTCTTTCACTTTCATTCACCTCCTCTCTCTCTCTCTCTCCTCCCCTCTCTCTCTCTCTCCTCTCTCTCTACTGAGTTACTGCAGTGTGGAAGTGCGGAAGCAGACTATTAATATGTGTACTATGCCTGCCCCGCAACATCCTTTCTTCTCCTCATCTTTATCTGTTTTGTCACATCTGAGAGCAGACAGCTCACCATGCTGCAGACACCTCAGAGAGCCTCTCCCTCTCTCTCCCTCCCTCCCTCTCTCTACCTCTCCCTCTCCCCCTCCCTCCCTCGGTTTATCTTGATCTGCCAAAACAATTGATGCTGTTGTTTTTATTGTCAGACTTCAAGGGTCATTAAATTTGGAGCTCTGCTCTCGATGTACCTACTGTACCTGCGTCCTGTTATACCCCCCCCCCTTCTCCAGCACTCTTCCTCTTTTCTCTCTATATTTCCATGCTTGTGGACACAGTATCAACATGGTCCATATGCATATGTAATTCCCTCTGCTCTCTCGTCGTCTGTCTTTGTGTCTCGCAGCGCTGCGTTTGTCGGCCCTCATAAGCCCGTGATCTTGACAGGGAACCGCTGCACTAGAAATATGCTGATGTTGAAGAAACACAGAGAGTGAGAGCAGGGGGGGAGCAGGGGGGGGGGGGAGAAGAGGAATTCATACAGGATCTGTTGAGTATATGTAATCCCTGACAGGTGGAATAATGGTACTAGGGTGATAGTGATTTGAAGTCACATCATTCCCCACTGCGGCAGCGCACAATGAGCTTAACAATGGGAGAAGGGGAAAGAAACATGCCGCTGTCAGACTAGAGCGGGTGATAGTAAGTCTGGGTGGGAATAGAAAGAAACATGCCGCTGTAAGACTAGAGCGGGTGATAGTAAGTCTGGGTGGGAATAGAAAGAAACATGCCGCTGTCAGACTAGAGCGGGTGATAGTAAGTCTGGGTGGGAATAGAAAGAAACATGCCGCTGTCAGACTAGAGCGGGTGATAGTAGGTCTGGGTGGGAATAGAAAGAAACATGCCGCTGTCAGACTAGAGCGGGTGATAGTAGGTCTGGGTGGGAATAGAAAGAAACATGCCGCTGTCAGACTAGAGCGGGTGATAGTAAGTCTGGGTGGGAATAGAAAGAAACATGCCGCTGTAAGACTAGAGCGGGTGATAGTAGGTCTGGGTGGGAATAGAAAGAAACATGCCGCTGTCAGACTAGAGCGGGTGATAGTAAGTCTGGGTGGGAATAGAAAGAAACATGCCGCTGTCAGACTAGAGCGGGTGATAGTAAGTCTGGGTGGGAATAGAAAGAAACATGCCGCTGTAAGACTAGAGCGGGTGATAGTAAGTCTGGGTGGGAATAGAAAGAAACATGCCGCTGTCAGACTAGAGCGGGTGATAGTAGGTCTGGGTGGGAATAGAAAGAAACATGCCGCTGTCAGACTAGAGCGGGTGATAGTAAGTCTGGGTGGGAATAGAAAGAAACATGCCGCTGTAAGACTAGAGCGGGTGATAGTAAGTCTGGGTGGGAATAGAAAGAAACATGCCGCTGTCAGACTAGAGCGGGTGATAGTAAGTCTGGGTGGGAATAGAAAGAAACATGCCGCTGTAAGACTAGAGCGGGTGATAGTAAGTCTGGGTGGGAATAGAAAGAAACATGCCGCTGTCAGACTAGAGCGGGTGATAGTAAGTCTGGGTGGGAATAGAAAGAAACATGCCGCTGTCAGACTAGAGCGGGTGATAGTAAGTCTGGGTGGGAATAGAAAGAAACATGCCGCTGTCAGACTAGAGCGGGTGATAGTAAGTCTGGGTGGGAATAGAAATAAACATGCCGCTGTCAGACTAGAGCGGGTGATAGTAAGTCTGGGTGGGAATAGAAAGAAACATGCCGCTGTCAGACTAGAGCAGGTGATAGTAAGTCTGGGTGGGAATAGAAAGAAACATGCCGCTGTCAGACTAGAGCGGGTGATAGTAAGTCTGGGTGGGAATAGAAAGAAACATGCCGCTGTCAGACTAGAGCGGGTGATAGTAAGTCTGGGTGGGAATAGAAAGAAACATGCCGCTGTCAGACTAGAGCGGGTGATAGTAAGTCTGGGTGGGAATAGAAAGAAACATGCCGCTGTCAGAGTAGAGCGGGTGATAGTAAGTCTGGGTGGGAATAGAAAGAAACATGCCGCTGTCAGACTAGAGCGGGTGATAGTAAGTCTGGGTGGGAATAGAAAGAAACATGCCGCTGTCAGACTAGAGCGGGTGATAGTAAGTCTGGGTGGGAATAGAAAAAACATGCCGCTGTCAGACTAGAGCGGGTGATAGTAGGTCTGGGTGGGAATAGAAAGAAACATGCCGCTGTAAGACTAGAGCGGGTGATAGTAAGTCCTGGTGGGAATAGAAAGAAACATGCCGCTGTCAGACTAGAGCGGGTGATAGTAAGTCTGGGTGGGAATAGAAAGAAACATGCCGCTGTCAGACTAGAGCGGGTGATAGTAAGTCTGGGTGGGAATAGAAAGAAACATGCCGCTGTCAGACTAGAGCGGGTGATAGTAAGTCTGGGTGGGAATAGAAAGAAACATGCCGCTGTCAGACTAGAGCGGGTGATAGTAGGTCTGGGTGGGAATAGAAAGAAACATGCCGCTGTCAGACTAGGACGGGTGATAGTAAGTCTGGGTGGGAATAGAAAGAAACATGCCGCTGTCAGACTAGAGCGGGTGATAGTAAGTCTGGGTGGGAATAGAAAGAAACATGCCGCTGTCAGACTAGAGCGGGTGATAGTAAGTCTGGGTGGGAATAGAAAGAAACATGCCGCTGTCAGACTAGAGCGGGTGATAGTAAGTCTGGGTGGGAATAGAAAGAAACATGCCGCTGTCAGACTAGAGCGGGTGATAGTAGGTCTGGGTGGGAATAGAAAGAAACATGCCGCTGTCAGACTAGAGCGGGTGATAGTAAGTCTGGGTGGGAATAGAAAGAAACATGCCGCTGTAAGACTAGAGCGGGTGATAGTAGGTCTGGGTGGGAATAGAAAGAAACATGCCGCTGTCAGACTAGAGCGGGTGATAGTAAGTCTGGGTGGGAATAGAAAGAAACATGCCGCTGTCAGACTAGAGCGGGTGATAGTAAGTCTGGGTGGGAATAGAAAGAAACATGCCGCTGTCAGACTAGAGCGGGTGATAGTAAGTCTGGGTGGGAATAGAAAGAAACATGCCGCTGTCAGACTAGAGCGGGTGATAGTAAGTCTGGGTGGGAATAGAAAGAAACATGCCGCTGTCAGACTAGAGCGGGTGATAGTAAGTCTGGGTGGGAATAGAAAGAAACATGCCGCTGTCAGACTAGAGCGGGTGATAGTAAGTCTGGGTGGGAATAGAAAGAAACATGCCGCTGTCAGACTAGAGCGGGTGATAGTAAGTCTGGGTGGGAATAGAAAGAAATATGCCGCTGTCAGACTAGAGCGGGTGATAGTAAGTCTGGGTGGGAATAGAAAGAAACATGCCGCTGTCAGACTAGAGCGGGTGATAGTAGGTCTGGGTGGGAATAGAAAGAAACATGCCGCTGTCAGACTAGAGCGGGTGATAGTAAGTCTGGGTGGGAATAGAAAGAAACATGCCGCTGTCAGACTAGAGCGGGTGATAGTAAGTCTGGGTGGGAATAGAAAGAAACATGCCGCTGTCAGACTAGAGCGGGTGATAGTAAGTCTGGGTGGGAATAGAAAGAAACATGCCGCTGTCAGACTAGAGCGGGTGATAGTAAGTCTGGGTGGGAATAGAAAGAAACATGCCGCTGTCAGACTAGAGCGGGTGATAGTAAATCTGGGTGGGAATAGAAAGAAACATGCCGCTGTCAGACTAGAGCGGGTGATAGTAGGTCTGGGTGGGAATAGAAAGAAACATGCCGCTGTCAGACTAGAGCGGGTGATAGTAAGTCTGGGTGGGAATAGAAAGAAACATGCCGCTGTCAGACTAGAGCGGGTGATAGTAAATCTGGGTGGGAATAGAAAGAAACATGCCGCTGTCAGACTAGAGCGGGTGATAGTAAGTCTGGGTGGGAATAGAAAGAAACATGCCGCTGTCAGACTAGAGCGGGTGATAGTAAGTCTGGGTGGGAATAGAAAGAAACATGCCGCTGTCAGACTAGAGCGGGTGATAGTAAGTCTGGGTGGGAATAGAAAGAAACATGCCGCTGTCAGACTAGAGCGGGTGATAGTAAGTCTGGGTGGGAATAGAAAGAAACATGCCGCTGTCAGACTAGAGCGGGTTATAGTAGGTCTGGGTGGGAATAGAAAAAACATGCCGCTGTCAGACTAGAGCGGGTGATAGTAAGTCTGGGTGGGAATAGAAAGAAACATGCCGCTGTCAGACTAGAGTGGGTGATAGTAAGTCTGGGTGGGAATAGAAAGAAACATGCCGCTGTCAGACTAGAGCGGGTGATAGTAAGTCTGGGTGGGAATAGAAAGAAACATGCCGCTGTCAGACTAGAGCGGGTGATAGTAAGTCTGGGTGGGAATAGAGAGAAACATGCCGCTGTCAGACTAGAGCGGGTGATAGTAGGTCTGGGTGGGAATAGAAAGAAACATGCCGCTGTAAGACTAGAGCGGGTGATAGTAAGTCTGGGTGGGAATAGAGAGAAACATGCCGCTGTCAGACTAGAGTGGGTGATAGTAGGTCTGGGTGGGAATAGAAAGAAACATGCCGCTGTCAGACTAGAGCGGGTGATAGTAAGTCTGGGTGGGAATAGAAAGAAACATGCCGCTGTCAGACTAGAGCGGGTGATAGTAGGTCTGGGTGGGAATAGAAAGAAACATGCCGCTGTCAGACTAGAGCGGGTGATAGTAAGTCTGGGTGGGAATAGAAATAAACATGCCGCTGTCAGACTAGAGCGGGTGATAGTAAGTCTGGGTGGGAATAGAGAGAAACATGCCGCTGTCAGACTAGAGCGGGTGATAGTAGGTCTGGGTGGGAATAGAAAGAAACATGCCGCTGTCAGACTAGAGCGGGTGATAGTAGGTCTGGGTGGGAATAGAGAGAAACATGCCGCTGTCAGACTAGAGTGGGTGATAGTAGGTCTGGGTGGGAATAGAAAGAAACATGCCGCTGTCAGACTAGAGCGGGTGATAGTAGGTCTGGGTGGGAATAGAAAGAAACATGCCGCTGTCAGACTAGAGCGGGTGATAGTAAGTCTGGGTGGGAATAGAAAGAAACATGCCGCTGTCAGACTAGAGTGGGTGATAGTAGGTCTGGGTGGGAATAGAAAGAAACATGCCGCTGTCAGACTAGAGCGGGTGATAGTAAGTCTGGGTGGGAATAGAAAGAAACATGCCGCTGTCAGACTAGAGCGGGTGATAGTAGGTCTGGGTGGGAATAGAGAGAAACATGCCGCTGTCAGACTAGAGCGGGTGATAGTAAGTCTGGGTGGGAATAGAAAGAAACATGCCGCTGTCAGACTAGAGCGGGTGATAGTAGGTCTGGGTGGGAATAGAAAGAAACATGCCGCTGTCAGACTAGAGCGGGTGATAGTAAGTCTGGGTGGGAATAGAAAGAAACATGCCGCTGTCAGACTAGAGCGGGTGATAGTAAGTCTGGGTGGGAATAGAAAGAAACATGCCGCTGTCAGACTAGAGTGGGTGATAGTAGGTCTGGGTGGGAATAGAAAGAAACATGCCGCTGTCAGACTAGAGTGGGTGATAGTAGGTCTGGGTGGGAATAGAAAGAAACATGCCGCTGTCAGACTAGAGTGGGTGATAGTAGGTCTGGGTGGGAATAGAAAGAAACATGCCGCTGTCAGACTAGAGCGGGTGATAGTAGGTCTGGGTGGGAATAGAAAGAAACATGCCGCTGTCAGACTAGAGTGGGTGATAGTAGGTCTGGGTGGGAATAGAAAGAAACATGCCGCTGTCAGACTAGAGCGGGTGATAGTAAGTCTGGGTGGGAATAGAAAGAAACATGCCGCTGTCAGACTAGAGCGGGTGATAGTAGGTCTGGGTGGGAATAGAAAGAAACATGCCGCTGTCAGACTAGAGCGGGTGATAGTAGGTCTGGGTGGGAATAGAAAGAAACATGCCGCTGTCAGACTAGAGTGGGTGATAGTAGGTCTGGGTGGGAATAGAAAGAAACATGCCGCTGTCAGACTAGAGCGGGTGATAGTAAGTCTGGGTGGGAATAGAAAGAAACATGCCGCTGTCAGACTAGAGCGGGTGATAGTAGGTCTGGGTGGGAATAGAAAGAAACATGCCGCTGTCAGACTAGAGCGGGTGATAGTAGGTCTGGGTGGGAATAGAAAGAAACATGCCGCTGTCAGACTAGAGCGGGTGATAGTAAGTCTGGGTGGGAATAGAAAGAAACATGCCGCTGTCAGACTAGAGCGGGTGATAGTAAGTCTGGGTGGGAATAGAAAGAAACATGCCGCTGTCAGACTAGAGCGGGTGATAGTAGGTCTGGGTGGGAATAGAAAGAAACATGCCGCTGTCAGACTAGAGCGGGTGATAGTAAGTCTGGGTGGGAATAGAAAGAAACATGCCGCTGTCAGACTAGAGCGGGTGATAGTAAGTCTGGGTGGGAATAGAGAGAAACATGCCGCTGTCAGACTAGAGCGGGTGATAGTAAGTCTGGGTGGGAATAGAAAGAAACATGCCGCTGTCAGACTAGAGCGGGTGATAGTAAGTCTGGGTGGGAATAGAAAGAAACATGCCGCTGTCAGACTAGAGCGGGTGATAGTAAATCTGGGTGGGAATAGAAAGAAACATGCCGCTGTCAGACTAGAGCGGGTGATAGTAGGTCTGGGTGGGAATAGAAAGAAACATGCCGCTGTCAGACTAGAGCGGGTGATAGTAAGTCTGGGTGGGAATAGAAATAAGAAAGGAATATAGGAGGAATATTTATGGGTTGAAAGCTGATAGTTATATTGGACCTCCAAGGGGGAAATCTATACGTTTTGAAAATGTAATTTGCACCCATTGTTTTCCATAAGGCACGGGGTAACCTTTGAACTTTGAGAAGATTGGAATTGATTCTGCTAGTAAAGAGGAGAGTGTGTTGATAGGCTGGTTCTCTCTGTGCAGTGATCTCATCCCTATCTCCCTCTTTTTCTGCTTAGTTATAAGCTTGTGTTTATTTCATCTTTCTCTCTCTCTCTTCCCACCCCTTCCCTCTTTTATTCTATCTCGTTATAAGCTTTGTTGAGCTCTCATCTCTATCTGTCCCCACTGGGATTGCACAATTCCAGAAACGTTCAATAAATTCCCTGCCTTTCCCGAAATCCCGGTTTGAGGATTCACGGAATCAGGAGGGAATAAGTCGTAAATCCAGAATCCTCCAACCCAGGATTGCTGAAAAAAAAAACGGGGAATTTATTGAAAGTTTTGCAACCGTAGTCCCCACTCTCTCTAAAATGGTATTATATTGTGAAGAGATTCTTTTTGCAGGGTTTTATCGTTCTGCTGTGAAGGGAGACGGTGAGACCGTCTTATTAGCCTTGTGTTGGTGGCCATCAGTCTAATTGACATCAAATGTTAACTCAGACTCTTCTTTTCCCCCTCTTTCTCTCTCCGTCTCTCTCTCCACTCTACAGAAGTCTACAGAACAGATGAAGAAAGTCCCGACCATTGTTCTGTCCGTCTCCTACAAGGGAGTCAAGTTCATCGACGCTACAAACAAGGTGAGAGGCTTTCTTTCCTCCGGCACCATTACTGAGAGTAAGAACTGAACAGCACCGGGTGGAAGCACCATTACTGAGAGTAAGAACTGAACAGCACCGGGTGGAAGCACCATTACTGAGAGTAAGAACTGAACAGCACCGGGTGGAAGCACCATTACTGAGAGTAAGAACTGAACAGCACCGGGTGGAAGCAACATTACTGAGAGTAAGAACTGAACAGCACCGGATGGAAGCACCATTACTGAGAGTAAGAACTGAACAGCACCGGGTGGAAGCACCATTACTGAGAGTAAGAACTGAACAGCACTGGGTGGAAGCACCATTACTGAGAGTAAGAACTGAACAGCACCGTGGTGGAAGCACCATTACTGAGAGTAAGAACTGAACAGCACCGGGTGGAAGCACCATTACTGAGAGTAAGAACTGAACAGCACCGGGTGGAAGCACCATTACTGAGAGTAAGAACTGAACAGCACTGGGTGGAAGCACCATTACTGAGAGTAAGAACTGAACAGCACCGGGTGGAAGCACCATTACTGAGAGTAAGAACTGAACAGCACCGGGTGGAAGCACCATTACTGAGAGTAAGAACTGAACAGCACCGTGGTGGAAGCACCATTACTGAGAGTAAGAACTGAACAGCACCGGGTGGAAGCACCATTACTGAGAGTAAGAACTGAACAGCACCGGGTGGAAGCACCATTACTGAGAGTAAGAACTGAACAGCACTGGGTGGAAGCACCATTACTGAGAGTAAGAACTGAACAGCACCGGGTGGAAGCACCATTACTGAGAGTAAGAACTGAACAGCGCCGGGTGGAAGCACCATTACTGAGAGTAAGAACTGAACAGCACTGGGTGGAAGCACCATTACTGAGAGTAAGAACTGAACAGCACCGGGTGGAAACACCATTACTGAGAGTAAGAACTGAACAGCACCGGGTGGAAACACCATTACTGAGAGTAAGAACTGAACAGCACTGGGTGGAAGCACCATTACTGAGAGTAAGAACTGAACAGCACTGGGTGGAAGCACCATTACTGAGAGTAAGAACTGAACAGCACCGGGTGGAAACACCATTACTGAGAGTAAGAACTGAACAGCACTGGGTGGAAGCACCATTACTGAGAGTAAGAACTGAACAGCACTGGGTGGAAGCAAAAAATAACATTGTCAGTTTCACAAGATGAACAGTGAACTTCCATCACATAAGCTTTCTCTAAAGATCTCCAACCCTCTCTCTCTCTCTCTTGCTCTCGCTGTCTTTCTCTGTCTCACTCTCCTTCCTTCCCTCCCTCTCTCTCTCTCTCTCTGTCTTTCTCTCTCTCTCTGTCTCACTCTCCTTCCCTCCCTCCCTCCCGCTCTCTCTCTGTCTTTCTCTCTGTGTCTTTCTCTCTCTCTGTGTCTTTCTCTCTCCCTGTCTCTCTCTCTTTCTCGGTCTTTCTCTCTCCCTGTCTCTCTCTCTCTTTCTCGGTCTTTCTCTCTCCCTGTCTCTCTCTCTGTATCTCTCCCACACTCTCTCCTTCCTTCCTTCCCTCTCTCTCTCTCTCTCTCTCTCCATCGTCTCTTCCTCTGTCTCTCTCTCTAGAACATCATAGCTGAGCATGAGATCCGTAACATCTCATGTGCGGCCCAGGATCCTGAGGATCTGTCCACGTTTGCCTACATCACCAAAGACCTCAAGTCCAGCCACCACTACTGCCATGTCTTCACTGCCTTCGACGTGGTGAGTCACACACACTGTCTGTGAGGAGGTTGACGTGGTGAGTCACACACACTGTCTGTGAGGAGGTCGACGTGGTGAGTCACACACACTGTCTGTGAGGAGGTCGACGTGGTGAGTCACACACACTGTCTGTGAGGAGGTCGACGTGGTGAGTCACACACACTGTCTGTGAGGAGGTCGACGTGGTGAGTCACACACACTGTCTGTGAGGAGGTCGACGTGGTGAGTCACACACACTGTCTGTGAGGAGGTCGACGTGGTGAGTCACACACACTGTCTGTGAGGAGGTCGACATGGTGAGTCACACACACTGTCTGTGAGGAGGTCGACGTGGTGAGTCACACACACTGTCTGTGAGGAGGTCGACGTGGTGAGTCACACACACTGTCTGTGAGGAGGTCGACGTGGTGAGTCACACACACACACACAGCACCCTCTGTCTGTGAGGGGGACAAGTGGCTTTATTAATTAGTTACTTCCTTGTTTGAGAACTACTGTTGTGATGAAATGGCAGATTTTACATAGTGTGTGTTTGCTTGTGTGTGTGCGTAAGTGCGTGCGCATTGACATTTCGTGTGTGTGGGTGCATGCGTGTTTGTGTGTGTTTGTGTGTGTGTGTTTTTAACAGAACCTGGCATATGAGATCATCCTGACCCTGGGCCAGGCCTTTGAAGTAGCCTACCAGCTGGCCCTACAGGCCAGGAAGAGTGGCCATGGCTCCTCCACGCTGCCAGAGAGCTTTGACATCAAGCCCAACAAGCCCGTCCCCAAGCCCCGCGTCAACATCCGCAAGTCTGTGAGTAATGACACTAGTTTATACCCTCCGTTTAACCTTTACCCTCTACTACAACCTCCACCACGACCTCTCACCTTTCGTCAACACCTCTGTGCGAGCCATACCGTACTGTCTAGACCAACTGTAAGCTCCTATACCACGATGTTCCACGACCTCTCACCTTTCACCTGTCAACATAAGCCTTTATAAGTCCCAGATAATACTGCAGCCAACCCTCCCCATCACACAACTACTTCCCTTTCCTATGACCTCTCACCTTTCACCTCTCATCAACATCCACTAGCCTATAGTGTCTCCCATGACCTCTCACCTGTTCTCTGTTTCCAGTACAGGTACATTAGAGTGAACATCTCTAAGCTCCTTCAATGCCTTTGTTAGCTTTGTTATCAGTGTTAGCATGTTATTGTGAGTGTTGGTGTGTTTAGCGTTAACTCACTCCTTTTTCAAAGTGATCTGTTGTGGTTATCGATGGTTGTAGTGTGTGTGTGTGTGTGTCTTGGCCACACTGAGCTTGTAGTGTAGGTCAGAGGTGTAGGTCAGAGGTGTAGGTCAGAGGTGTGGGTCGGAGGTGCGGGTCGGAGGTGTAGTAGAGGGTAAATGAAAGTAAACACATTTTACCCACCTTTTATGGAATAATGCATTGAAAGAAAAGGAAGCGTTACTTTTTTCACTGCGATCAGAGTTTACCCACCTATTTTCTGACCACTACATCACGGGTGTAGATGGATGTTTGATCTGTAAAAGACCCACTTTATCTTTCTCTCCCTGCAGTCTCTTACAGCCCTGGGTGATTGATGAGGGCTGTTTACATAGAGCTCTGTGGAGCCCAGCCCTGCTCACAGTGTGTGTGTGTGTGTGTGTGTGTGTGTGTGTGTGTGTGTGTGTGTGTACGCGCGCGCATCTCAGCTTTATGGGTGTGTGTGCATCTCTCAGCTATGTGTGTATTAGTGTTGGCTCTGTCCATGGCTCTCTCCCAGTCCCACGCAGGTAGACGTTGCCAGAGCCATCTACCCCAGCCACAGTGCCTGTCTGTCAGCCTCCTCTCCCCACAGCCTCCCCTTGGATTCCAGTTCCTGGAGCTTTAAAATAGACCTAGACGGACAGTTAGATTTACCTTAGACATGCACTGTACACCACTGGAGCCTTAAAAGCATTATTCTGTATAGTGTTCCCATGTGGATTTACTGGGCTATATTTTTTTTAATTTATTTTATTTCACCTTTATTTAACCAGGTAGGCAAGTTGAGAACAAGTTCTCATTTACAATTGCGACCTGGCCAAGATATATGAGTATGGTCACGGCCCAAATGTGGCACACTATTCCCTATATATTGCATGGGCCCTGGTCAAACGTAGTGCACTTTAAAGGAAATAGGATGCCATTTGGGAAGCATCCTATGAGTGAGGTAAGTGCTATTTGTGCTGGCTTCTCATGTACAGAAGACAGTACTAATGTCCCCTTCCAGAAAGTGAGTCAGGGGACAGGTAAATTGAGTCAGGGGACAGGTAAAGTGAGTCAGGGGACAGGTAAAGTGAGTCAGGGGACAGGTACAGTGAGTCAGGGGACATATAAAGTGAGTCAGGGGACAGGTAAAGTGAGTCAGGGGACAGGTAAATTGAGTCAGGGGACAGGTAAATTGAGTCAGGGGACAGGTAAAGTGAGTCAGGGGACAGGTAAAGTGAGTCAGGGGACAGGTAAAGTGAGTCAGGGGACAGGTAAAGTGAGTCAGGGGACAGGTAAAGTGAGTCAGGGGACAGGTAAAGTGAGTCAGGGGACAGGTAAAGTGAGTCAGGGGACAGGTAAAGTGAGTCAGGGGACAGGTAAAGTGGGTCAGGGGACAGATAAAGTGAGTCAGGGGACAGGTAAAGTGAGTCAGGGGACAGGTAAATTGAGTCAGGGGACAGGTAAAGTGGGTCAGGGGACAGATAAAGTGAGTCAGGGGACAGGTAAAGTGAGTCAGGGGACAGGTAAAGTGAGTCAGGGGACAGGTAAAGTGGGTCAGGGGACAGATAAAGTGAGTCAGGGGACAGGTAAAGTGAGTCAGGGGACAGGTAAAGTGAGTCAGGGGACAGGTAAAGTGAGTCAGGGGACAGGTAAATTGAGTCAGGGGACAGATAAAGTGAGTCAGGGGACAGGTAAAGTGAGTCAGGGGACAGGTAAAGTGAGTCAGGGGACAGATAAAGTGAGTCAGGGGACAGGTAAAGTGAGTCGGGGGACAGGTAAAGTGAGTCGGGGGACAGGTAAAGTGAGTCGGGGGACAGGTAAAGTGAGTCGGGGGACAGGTAAAGTGAGTCGGGGGACAGGTAAAGTGAGTCGGGGGACAGGTAAAGTGAGTCGGGGGACAGGTAAAGTGAGTCGGGGGACAGGTAAAGTGAGTCGGGGGACAGGTAAAGTGAGTCAGGGGACAGGTAAAGTGAGTCAGGGGACAGATAAAGTGAGTCAGGGGACAGGTAAAGTGAGTCGGGGGACAGGTAAAGTGAGTCGGGGGACAGGTAAAGTGAGTCGGGGGACAGGTAAAGTGAGTCGGGGGACAGGTAAAGTGAGTCGGGGGACAGGTAAAGTGAGTCGGGGGACAGGTAAAGTGAGTCGGGGGACAGGTAAAGTGAGTCGGGGGACAGGTAAAGTGAGTCGGGGGACAGGTAAAGGTGAGTCAGGGGACAGGTAAAGTGAGTCGGGGGACAGGTAAAGTGAGTCGGGGGACAGGTAAAGTGAGTCGGGGGACAGGTAAAGTGAGTCGGGGGACAGGTAAAGTGAGTCAGGGGACAGGTGAAAGTAAGTCAGGGGACAGGTAAAATGAGTCAGGGGACAGGTAAAATGAGTCAGGGGACAGCTTAGTCTCTCTCTCTGTGCTGTTGGAGGTTGTATAATATATGTGGTCATAGTAGTGCTGCTATCTAAAATTGTAATTGTCTTATCTAGTGGGTTGGAGATGTGAGGTTTTCTTTCCCTCTGTCTCATTGTGTGTGTGTTCTGTGTGTGTTTGTGTGTGTGCTCATGTCACAGAGATGAACGATGGCATGACTCCGCTGCTGTTACATTAACCATTAAACCGCCCGTCCTGAAAGTGTCTGTGTGTGTGTGCTTTTGAGCATATGCCTGCATGTGTGTGTGCGCGTGTGTTTGTGTTGTGTGTGTGGGTAATGTAGTTAATGGCTTGTGTAGTGCTGCGGAGGGAACTACAGTGAAGCATGCTGCAGGATTCACTTAATATTCCCTCCAACAGCTGTTCACAGTCATTATTTTGCAGCACTTGTCTATGTCTGTGTAAACCTGTGGATTACTGTTCCTCCTCTCCTCCTCTCTCCTTTCCTCCGCCTCTTCTCCTCCTATCCTCCTCCTCTTCTCCTCCTTCTCTCCTCTTCCTTCTCTCCTACTCTCCTCCTCTTCTCCTCCTTCTCTCCTCTTCTCCTCCTTCTCTCTTCTTCTCCTTATTCTCTCCTCTTCTCCTTCTCTCCTCTTCTCCTCTCCTCTTCTTCTTCTCTCCTCCTCCTCCTCCTCCTTCTCTCCTCCTTTTCTCCTCCCTCTCTCTTCTCCTCCTACTCTCCTCCTTCTCTCCTCTTCTCCTCCTACTCTCCTCTCCTTCTCTCCTCTCCTTCTCTCCTCTTCTCCTTCTCTCCTCTTCTCCTACTCTCCTCCTCTTCTCCTCCTTCTCTCCTCTTCTCCTCCTTCTCTCTTCTTCTCCTTATTCTCTCCTCTTCTCCTTCTCTCCTCTTCTCCTCTCCTCTTCTTCTTCTCTCCTCCTCCTCCTCCTCCTTCTCTCCTCCTTTTCTCCTCCCTCTCTCTTCTCCTCCTACTCTTCTCCTTCTACTCTCCTCTCCTTCTCTCCTCTCCTTCTCTCCTCTTCTCCTTCTCTCCTCTTCTCCTTCTCTTCTCCTTCTCTCCTCTTCTCTTCTTCTTCTCTCCTCCTCCTCCTCCTTCTCTCCTCTCCTCCTTCTCTCCTGGTAGGACAGATACGGCTTAGTTTTTAATCTTCCTCTGTCTTGTTCTCCTTTCTCTACATCGTCCTTCTCCTTTCTCTACATCGTCCTTCTCCTTTCTCTACATCGTCCTTCTCCTTTCTCTACATCGTCCTTCTCCTTTCTCTACATCGTCCTTCTCCTTTCTCTACATCGTCCTTCTCCTTTCTCTACATCGTCCTTCTCCTTTCTCTACATCGTCCTTCTCCTTTCTCTACATCGTCCTTGTGTGTGTGTGTTCTTCTGCCTGAATGAAGTGTTCCTTTGGTGTGTCCCTGGTGTTACCATCGCTGCAGCTGTGTTGTTATGGCGTTGCAGTGGTGTTACTATGACGTTACTGAACTGTTACCATACGGTTTCAGTGTCGTTGCCGAGCAGGCCCCCTTTGACCTCTCTGTGACCTCTGTGTTCCTCCCCCTATAGGTCATCATGTACCCCTCTAGCCGTTGGTCGCTGGGTCACATATACACCCCCCACCGGCCTCCTCTCCACCCTCCTCTTCCTCCTCCTTCACCACTCCTCCTCCGTCACCCTCACAAAGTTCCCTTTCAGGTCTTCCTCCCTTCTCCTTTCTTTCTTACTCTTGACTGTCTGCTCTCTTTGTTGGTTTTGTCTCCATACACTTTGATCACTCTATAGATCTTTTGTTTGTCTCTGTGGTTGGTCCTGCCTCTGTCAACTCCACTCAGATCGTGTGTGTGTGCGCGCGTTCATAAGTTCTTCCAGTTTCAGCGTTGCAGTGTTCACAGGCAGGGACCCACTCCCCAAATCATCTTTTAGTCTATCACGGACCAATGTGGTGGAAGGAAAGCACCCTCGGCAACCAGAATGAGAATTTTGATTGGTTGTTGAAAAGTAAACTTTTGATGGGGAAAGAGCATAGCCTGGTCTTGAACAAGTCATTTTCAGCCATGGGAAGATGTTGTGGGGTTTAGAGTACGGAGATTATTTGTAATATTATATACTGTTTTCTTTTCTTTCCTCATTAAACTACATTGTGATACGTACGTTGATATGAGGCCAACAATATATTTTCAGACCTAAAGCAAGTGCCTCCATATTTAAGTGTCGGTGTGGAAGTCTGTGATCGTGCCTCTCCACTATAACTCTCTCTCTCTCCTGTTCTCTCAGCCCCAGACCCTTCTCTCGCTCTCCTGTTCTCTCAGCCCCAGACCCCTCTCTCTCTCTCCTGTTCTCTCAGCCCCAGACCCCTCTCTCGCTCTCTCTCTCTCTCCTGTTCTCTCAGCCCCAGACCCTTCTCTCTCTCTCCTGTTCTCTCAGCCCCAGACCCTTCTCTCTCTCTCCTGTTCTCTCAGCCCCAGACCCTTCTCTCTCTCTCCTGTTCTCTCAGCCCCAGACCCTTCTCTCTCTCTCCTGTTCTATCAGCCCTAGACCCTTCTCTCTCTCTCCTGTTCTCTCAGCCCCAGACCCTTCTCTCTCTCTCCTGTTCTCTCAGCCCCAGACCCCTCTCTCTCTCTCCTGTTCTCTCAGCCCCAGACCCCTCTCTCACTCTCTCTCTCTCCTGTTCTCTCAGCCCCAGACCGTGCTCTCTCTCTCCTGTTCTCTCAGCCCCAGACCCCTCTCTCACTCTCTCTCTCGCTCCTGTTCTCTCAGCCCCAGACCGCTCTCTCTCCTGTTCTCTCAGCCCCAGACCCCTCTCTCACTCTCTCTCTCTCCTGTTCTCTCAGCCCCACACCCCTCTCTCACTCTCTCTCTCTCCTGTTCTCTCAGCCCCAGACCCCTCTCTCACTCTCTCTCCCTCTCCTGTTCTCTCAGCCCCAGACCCCTCTCACTCTCTCTCTCTCAAGTTCTCTCAGCCCAAGACCCCTCTCTCTCTCTCTCCTATTCTCTCAGCCCAAGACCCCTCTCTCTCTCTCTCCTGCTCTCTCAGCCCCAGACCCTTCTCTCTCTCTCCTGTTCTCTCAGCCCCCTTCTCTCTCTCTCTATCCTGTTCTCTCAGCCCAGACCTTTCTCTCTCTATCTCCTGTTCTCTCAGCCCCAGACCCTTCTCTCTCTCTCCTGTTCTCTCAGCCCCAGACCCCTATCTCTCTCTCTACTGTTCTCTCAGCCCCAGACCCTTCTCTCTCCTGTTCTCTCAGCCACAGACCCCCCCCCTCTCTCTCTCTCTCTCTCTCTCTCTCTCTCTCTCTCTCTCTCTCTCTCTCTCTCTCTCTCTCTCTCTCTCTCGACATGTATTATTATCCCATTTTTTCTCTGACAACATTTAACCAACCCTCTCTCTCTCCATCCTATCTCTCTCCCTACTCTCTCTCCATCCTCTCTCTCTCTCTCCCTACTCTCACTCCTTCTCCCTCTCTCAGATGGAGCAGCCGTCGATGGAGCAGAAGGGTCATGCCAACGTGCCGTGGATAGTGGAACCAGGGCAGGAGGCCAAGAGAGGAGCGAACACCAAGTATGAGACCACTATTTTCTAATAGCGTATACCACCCGCCTGTCCACTCCTGTGTGTGTGCCTTGCAGAGAGCTGGCCCTCTAGAGGCCCCCCAACGGAGCTGCACGGCACGAGCAACCCTCTTATGCGGCGACGTGTGTGACCTCACTGGCCGAAAAACCCGCTCCGCCGCAACCTCTGCATGATGCCGTTTGGCGCTGCGCTGTGTGTCTCTCTCTCACACACTCCTCTCTCTTGCTCTCTCCCCACCCTCCCTTTCCTTGTCCTGTTGACGCCTTAGCCTGCCTGCAGGGGCGGAGCATGAACTTTTACCCTTGGGGTGATGGTGCACCTCTCTGTCTAGACCTGTAGGGGGCAACAGTCAGTTCTATTTTTCCATTTTCCATGGTCAGCCCTCCCCTCCTATGTGTCAGGCAGGCAGTCAGTTGGTTGGTCAGTCAGTCAATCACTCTTATTTTTTTTCCTGACTGGGGGGGGTGGAACCATTTGGTTATATCTCATGTTTTTCCTCTTCCTACTGCTGTTCCTCCACTCCTTGCTTTTCTTTTTTGTCTCTCTCCTTTCACCCCTTCGACAAGCTGAATGAGAATATCTAGACCATTATGCTGCTAAGAACCCCACCCCTAACAGTCTTTTTGTCTTTGTTGTTTTTTAGAGCAAAGCCAATTCTCCAGCACTAGGTTTGCGTGTTGATGTTTTGGGGGATTTTGTTGTCCAGTACTGGCAACCCAGAGGAAAGTGGAGGGACATTTGTTTATCAGTTCCATCTAGTTGGAGAGGATAATGGACTGCTATGAGAGATGATGTAGCAAATGTTACTTTAAAAATAAAAAGTTGCTAGTTCAACAGACTCCTGTTTTTATCATATATCAGTCTTTGATTTTTACAGCAGATTATTTTTTTTAGACATATTTTGAGAAATTGTTGTTTGTTTATTTGAGACTAATTGACCTTTGACACAGGACGGAATAGTTTTTAAACCACACGCTATACCTGTGTCCAGATTGAATTTGTTTAAAATAGGTTATTATTAGATTCATCATTTTCTTTCTATACTTGTTTTGTTGGGAAATGCTGAAAAGGTTTAGCTTGTGGCTTGTGAGGCGCATGGAGTCCATTTTGGACTGACTGGTAATGAGGGAGGGGCGGGGCCGGTGGATAGGAGGTGGGGTTTGGGGACTCTGGATAAGTGGTGTGATCTCATTCGCAGGGCAATGCCGGACGCCCATGTCTATTACTGTGGAATGCAAAGAATGTAGCCAGCCTTAAACATGGACCCTCACACACAATGCAAAAAGGACTACAAATGTGGACCCTTCTGTCTCTGTGTCAAAGGACTACAAACATGGACACTCTCACGAACTTGGTGTTTAAGGTTGATTACAAAACGAGGATATCTTCCCACAAACCACAAACATTGGACCCATGGACTATCTGTACACACACACACACACACACACAGTTAAGGGACTGCTTAGTAACAGATGTCAGTCAGATATGTGAATGTAGACTTTCATTGAAGCAGCCACAACTCTAGCCCCTGTTCTGCATTCAATTGGACCTTGACCTTTGAACTCTATACCACGGTCACCCAAGGTCTGGACTGTAACGGACAACTGTGTGTATTTGAATGGGGACAAGGTAAAGGACTTCTGGTTGGCTCTTTTCCTCTTGTTTAAGTTTTGTTTCACGGTCAATACTACAATAACATGGATAGAATTGGCCGTGCCGGACCACCATGCAACAGGTGAGCCCTGTGCCGGACCACCATGCAACAGGTGAGCCCTGTGCCAAGTGGCATCACAAAGGATGGCTCCGCCTACCTGAGCAAAACACCATCCATCCCAATTAAAGAAATATTCATATTAATGCCGGACGTTTTAAATGTTTCATATGAGATTACCTTATGATTATTCTTGTGCAATTCTTGTCTACTCTTAATGTTACATTATTTTTATATGATATGCTGAAATGAAAAAATCCGGGCTTGAGAATGATTGCCATCCTTTAAAAAATAGCATAATAGTTCTATACTGAGAGTGAATATTTCAGATGGCTCCTCTCCTTATTATTAATAATAGCTATTATTTGTATTATTATTATTGGTGTGTCCGGTCAACACACCAATCTGTTTCTCATGGGGCTAGACTCATAACTCCAAGCAGATGGAATATTTTACCACAGTATTTCTGTATTCTTTGGATGAATACATAGTCCTCTCTAAATGTACATAGATATTTTGCCAGCTCATTGTTCATACATGTAATGTAGTAAAACATTTACAAAAATAAAGGAATCAAATATTTGCCGCACATCGCACTGGAGACAAGGTACCAAAATGGAAAGGTCAGAGTTGAAAATAAAATCTATGGTTCTAGAGATTGTATTGGGGAGGGCTGGGACAGGGTGATGACATCACTGCTGACTAACTCATGTACATAGGCTTGGGCTTCCAGCACACAGATTTTGTACGTTTTGGTCATTATTTATATCCTTGTAAATCACATGGAATAAACACAACTTGTACAACCATTAATCACCATTGGTCTCCGGGTCTATACTTTACTGGGTTGTAAATGTACTGGTTGAGATTGTCCTTTTTCATGTCCCATGTTTTATCTGACTCCTTCAATTTTCCAACTTGTACTGATTTTGGTCTGGGAGTCTTGTAATTTCATTGATTCCTCGTGTCGACTCTCACCTAAAAAAGGCATTAGAGGTCATCTGAGGTTCCTCCCCTTGTACCTTCTCTCTAATTCATTTTTAGAAGGAGACAGGCAGAGAGGATGTGACGAATCAAGGAAAACAATTGAGATGCACCCATTTACAGTGCCTTGCGAAAGTATTCGGCCCCCTTGAACTTTGCAACCTTTTGCCACATTTCAGGCTTCAAACATAAAGATATAAAACTGTATTTTTTTGTGAAGAATCAACAACAAGTGGGACACAATCATGAAGTGGAACGACATTTATTGGATATTTCAAACTTTTTTAACAAATCAAAAACTGAAAAATTGGGCGTGCAAAATTATTCAGCCCCCTTAAGTTAATACTTTGTAGCGCCACCTTTTGCTGCGATTACAGCTGTAAGTCGCTTGGGGTATGTCTCTATCAGTTTTGCACATCGAGAGACTGAAATTTTTTCCCATTCCTCCTTGCAAAACAGCTCGAGCTCAGTGAGGTTGGATGGAGAGCATTTGTGAACAGCAGTTTTCAGTTCTTTCCACAGATTCTCGATTGGATTCAGGTCTGGACTTTGACTTGGCCATTCTAATACCTGGATATGTTTATTTTTGAACCATTCCATTGTAGATTGTGCTTTATGTTTTGGATCATTGTCTTGTTGGAAGACAAATCTCCGTCCCAGTCTCAGGTCTTTTGCAGACTCCATCAGGTTTTCTTCCAGAATGGTCCTGTATTTGGCTCCATCCATCTTCCCATCAATTTGAACCATCTTACCTGTCCCTGCTGAAGAAAAGCAGGCCCAAACCATGATGCTGCCACCACCATGTTTGACAGTGGGGATGGTGTGTTCAGGGTGATGAGCTGTGTTGCTTTTACGCCAAACGTAACGTTTTGCATTGTTGCCAAAAAGTTCAATTTTGGTTTCATCTGACCAGAGCACCTTCTTCCACATGTTTGGTGTGTCTCCCAGGTGGCTTGTGGCAAACTTTAAATGACACTTTTTATGGATATCTTTAAGAAATGGCTTTCTTCTTGCCACTCTTCCATAAAGGCCAGATTTGTGCAATATACGACTGATTGTTGTCCTATGGACAGAGTCTCCCACCTCAGCTGTAGATCTCTGCAGTTCATCCAGAGTGATCATGGGCCTCTTGGCTGCATCTCTGATCAGTCTTCTCCTTGTATGAGCTGAAAGTTTAGAGGGACGGCCAGGTCTTGGTAGATTTGCAGTGGTCTGATACTCCTTCCATTTCAATATTATCGCTTGCACAGTGCTCCTTGGGATGTTTAAAGCTTGGGAAATCTTTTTGTATCCAAATCCGGCTTTAAACTTCTTCACAACAGTATCTCGGACCTGCCTGGTGTGTTCCTTGTTCTTCATGATGCTCTCTGCGCTTTTAACGGACCTCAGAGACTATCACAGTGCAGGTGCATTTATACGGAGACTTGATTACACACAGGTGGATTGTATTTATCATCATTAGTCATTTAGGTCAACATTGGATCATTCAGAGATCCTCACTGAACTTCTGGAGAGAGTTTGCTGCACTGAAAGTAAAGGGGCTGAATAATTTTGCACGCCCAATTTTTCAGTTTTTGATTTGTTAAAAAAGTTTGAAATATCCAATAAATGTCGTTCCACTTCATGATTGTGTCCCACTTGTTGTTGATTCTTCACAAAAAAATACAGTTTTATATCTTTATGTTTGAAGCCTGAAATGTGGCAAAAGGTCGCAAAGTTCAAGGGGGCCGTTCAAGGAAGTTCAAGGAATCCATAAACCTTTCAAATTCACTGCCAACATTCCAACCAAACGATGCAGTCAATCCACAGCCATACATACACTGGCTAGAATCAGTTAATGATAGGACTTGGACAAGTTGTATGGTCTGTGTACATATATTTTAGAGGCTATTTATAGAGAATTGTTATAAACTGTATTTATAATGAAATGACTATTTTAGGTTGACAATTTTATAACACTGATATATCACATGCCTTAATTTGATTTTCATGGATAAGCAAAGTCAGGATTATGCCTCTGCCATTCATTCCAATTAGACTGGTTTGGATTTCTCCCTCGCCCATATGGCTGCCATTCATTCCAATTAGACTGGTTTGGATTTCTCCCTCGCCCATATGGCTGCCATTCATTCCAATTAGACTGGTTTGGATTTCTCTCTGACCCATATGGCTGCCATTCATTCCAATTAGACTGGTTTGGATTTCTCTCTGACCCATATGGCTGCCATTCATTCCAATTAGACTGGTTTGGATTTCTCTCTGACCCATATGGCTGCCATTCATTCCAATTAGACTGGTTTGGATTTCTCCCTCGCCCATATGGCTGCCATTCATTCCAATTAGACTGGTTTGGATTTCTCCCTCACCCATATGGCTGCCATTCATTCCAATTAGACTGGTTTGGATTTCTCTCTGACCCATATGGCTGCCATTCATTCCAATTAGACTGGTTTGGATTTCTCCCTCGCCCATATGGCTGCCATTCATTCCAATTAGACTGGTTTGGATTTTTGTTTGAAATGGAAGTGCTGTGCTCCTCTTCATTTGTTTGACATTTTGTGTTTCCTGTTTCCAGCCCTATTTGTCCTACTCCATGTTGTAGGCAATTTGATGTTCCTAGTTATGTGCTTACTGTTGCAGATTAATTACCCATCCTTTACCATTTATCCTATTTCATCTAATAAAATATCAGCCCAATCGCCTGCGTTTTAATGGACATACCACCACAAGATTCCTGTCCGAGCAGCACCCCCACAGTCCACCAGTTCCAATGCCAGTCAAAATCAAGGAATTTCATTGAAATTAACAATAAGCTGGTTTGACATAGTGTACTATTGAACTGAGAGCTGTCTTGGGAAAAAAAACATGACTGCAACAAACATTCTTGAATGTGAGCCCACCCCAATAGTTATGATTCTTTTGGTTGTTGTAGACACAAAGGTGAAGTGGCAACACTTTACTTGACACAGTGTCATAACACTCATGACATATTTCGATCTGTTCTGACATATATTGCGTTATTTTATGGCTGGTTATGACACCTGCATAAGTGTCAAATGCCACAAAACCTACCACACAAGGCAAAACATTCCATTACACCATAGCCTACTTGTCATGTATTTTTTTAATTGACCATATTAAATGATCATTGTAATTGCGCACACATTGATTGTCAGACATGCACCTACCCCAATGCTCTGCTGATGACTGGGATGAATGTAGAAGCAGGACAAGACACCCTCTTTTTGACAGATGACTGATATAAGGGCAGGTATGTGATTGGCCTTTCTGGCTTATATGATTATGATGGTTCTTGACAGTCAAAGTATATTTTCTTAGTCCAAGTAAAGTGACACAGGATGGTCATAACCCTTCATGAAAGTTAGTTAAAATATGATGAAAAAAACATGACTGTAAAGAATTCATTACAACAACAAAGGATTTAAGAAACAAACTTTAAAACAAAAGGAAAGTTCTTGACAGTTATGGCTGGTTATGACACCTACATAACATATAACATATATGCGCTTTTAACGGACCTCAGAGACTATCACAGTGCAGGTGCATTTATACGGAGACTTGATTACACACAGGTGGATTGTATTTATCATCATTAGTCATTTAGGTCAACATTGGATCATTCAGAGATCCTCACTGAACTTCTGGAGAGAGTTTGCTGCACTGAAAGTAAAGGGGCTGAATAATTTTGCACGCCCAATTTTTCAGTTTTTGATTTGTTAAAAAAGTTTGAAATATCCAATAAATGTCGTTCCACTTCATGATTGTGTCCCACTTGTTGTTGATTCTTCACAAAAAAATACAGTTTTATATCTTTATGTTTGAAGCCTGAAATGTGGCAAAAGGTCGCAAAGTTCAAGGGGGCCGTTCAAGGAAGTTCAAGGAATCCATAAACCTTTCAAATTCACTGCCAACATTCCAACCAAACGATGCAGTCAATCCACAGCCATACATACACTGGCTAGAATCAGTTAATGATAGGACTTGGACAAGTTGTATGGTCTGTGTACATATATTTTAGAGGCTATTTATAGAGAATTGTTATAAACTGTATTTATAATGAAATGACTATTTTAGGTTGACAATTTTATAACACTGATATATCACATGCCTTAATTTGATTTTCATGGATAAGCAAAGTCAGGATTATGCCTCTGCCATTCATTCCAATTAGACTGGTTTGGATTTCTCCCTCGCCCATATGGCTGCCATTCATTCCAATTAGACTGGTTTGGATTTCTCCCTCGCCCATATGGCTGCCATTCATTCCAATTAGACTGGTTTGGATTTCTCTCTGACCCATATGGCTGCCATTCATTCCAATTAGACTGGTTTGGATTTCTCTCTGACCCATATGGCTGCCATTCATTCCAATTAGACTGGTTTGGATTTCTCTCTGACCCATATGGCTGCCATTCATTCCAATTAGACTGGTTTGGATTTCTCCCTCGCCCATATGGCTGCCATTCATTCCAATTAGACTGGTTTGGATTTCTCCCTCACCCATATGGCTGCCATTCATTCCAATTAGACTGGTTTGGATTTCTCTCTGACCCATATGGCTGCCATTCATTCCAATTAGACTGGTTTGGATTTCTCCCTCGCCCATATGGCTGCCATTCATTCCAATTAGACTGGTTTGGATTTCTCCCTCGCCCATATGGCTGCCATTCATTCCAATTAGACTGGTTTGGATTTCTCCCTCGCCCATATGGCTGCCATTCATTCCAATTAGACTGGTTTGGATTTCTCCCTCGCCCATATGGCTGCCATTTTCACCACATTCTGGAACTTTGAGGGTTTATGGCATAGCCCCTCTATCCATTTAATAGGCTCTTTATGGATGCACCCATGTGATGCACACCTCCTGATGGACTTGCTTTTAACCACTCACCATACACCTCTCTCCAGTCTACCACAGAAGGCTGAACTTCCTCTCACTCTCTTCCATACAATGACCTCACCTGCCTGTTTCTCCCTTTACCTGGATGTGTTTGAAATGGAAGTGCTGTGCTCCTCTTCATTTGTTTGACATTTTGTGTTTCCTGTTTCCAGCCCTATTTGTCCTACTCCATGTTGTAGGCAATTTGATGTTCCTAGTTATGTGCTTACTGTTGCAGATTAATTACCCATCCTTTACCATTTATCCTATTTCATCTAATAAAATATCAGCCCAATCGCCTGCGTTTTAATGGACATACCACCACAAGATTCCTGTCCGAGCAGCACCCCCACAGTCCACCAGTTCCAATGCCAGTCAAAATCAAGGAATTTCATTGAAATTAACAATAAGCTGGTTTGACATAGTGTACTATTGAACTGAGAGCTGTCTTGGGAAAAAAAACATGACTGCAACAAACATTCTTGAATGTGAGCCCACCCCAATAGTTATGATTCTTTTGGTTGTTGTAGACACAAAGGTGAAGTGGCAACACTTTACTTGACACAGTGTCATAACACTCATGACATATTTCGATCTGTTCTGACATATATTGCGTTATTTTATGGCTGGTTATGACACCTGCATAAGTGTCAAATGCCACAAAACCTACCACACAAGGCAAAACATTCCATTACACCATAGCCTACTTGTCATGTATTTTTTTAATTGACCATATTAAATGATCATTGTAATTGCGCACACATTGATTGTCAGACATGCACCTACCCCAATGCTCTGCTGATGACTGGGATGAATGTAGAAGCAGGACAAGACACCCTCTTTTTGACAGATGACTGATATAAGGGCAGGTATGTGATTGGCCTTTCTGGCTTATATGATTATGATGGTTCTTGACAGTCAAAGTATATTTTCTTAGTCCAAGTAAAGTGACACAGGATGGTCATAACCCTTCATGAAAGTTAGTTAAAATATGATGAAAAAAACATGACTGTAAAGAATTCATTACAACAACAAAGGATTTAAGAAACAAACTTTAAAACAAAAGGAAAGTTCTTGACAGTTATGGCTGGTTATGACACCTACATAACATAACGCAATATCTTGGTCATGACAGTCTTATGACAGGTCATAATGTGTTATGACACTGGGTGTCAAGTAAAGTGTTACCGGTGAAGTACGTCCATCATGCAGGGGTTGACAAACTATCTACTATACACTTTAAAGCCTATGACCTGAGGGATTGTATTTATGCAATTGAATTTGTCAGTGTTTGGGATGACCAGACGGTATGGGGAGGAAAGGATGGATATTGTCTAAAAGCTACATAACGACACCATAGGCTTTAACTTTGCACTCTCCTGAACAGGCCCCAGAAGCCAGCAGGTTAAGATAAGGAGGAAGCCACAATGTTGTGCATGTCATAAAGCTTTCTCTAGTCTAGGCCATGTGAACATGTATCTAATCACACAAATACAATAAATAGAAGAGGAGAGACGGTCCAGCTGATCTACAGCAACAGGGAGAGAAACAGTAAGCATACAGTGTTCTCATCTGAAGTGTCGTAATCACAAGGTACACCCTCCAACCAATTAAACACCTGCATCAATCAAAGTGTCTTTGTATGGCGGATTTTACACATACATTTGTCATAGGACTTTCCACAAGAAACCCGGACGCAGACCACCAACTCCCCCAGAAACCCAGACTCAGACCACCAACTCCCCCAGAAACCCAGACTCAAACAAACCAACTCCCCCAGAAACCCAGACCTCAAACCATCAACTCCCCCAGAAACCCAGACTCAGACCACCAACTCCCCCAGAAACACAGACTCAGACCACCATCTCCCCCATACCCAGAAACCCAGACCACCAACTCCCCCAGAAACCCAGACCACCAACTCCCCCAGAAACCCAGACCACCAACTCCCCCAGAAACCCAGACCACCAACTCCCCCAGAAACCCAGACTCAAACCACCAACCCCCCCAGAAACCCAGACTCAGACCACCAACTCCCCCAGAAACACAGACCACCAACTCCCCCAGAAACCCAGACTCAGACCACCAACTCCCCCAGAAACCCAGACTCAGACCACCAACTCCCCCAGAAACCCAGACTCAGACCACCAACTCCCCCAGAAACCCAGACTCAGACCACCAACACCCCCAGAAGCAGCAGGCCTGCGCTAGAGACCCATAAAATCAAGGCCATCAACATTTATAGCAAGCTGTTCAAAGGCAGAGTGAGGGTTCGTTCCACACCATAAACCCCTGCAATGAGTCAGCCACATGCTGTAGTCAATCGGTACCAACAATCTGCACTCAATTGAGATAGCTACCGGGCCATTCTGGGTAAGGTATATGGGTCCATACTGCAAGAGACCAAGGGCAACGATTGGGGCTATAGACTGGCTTCTATGGTTAGTGTCGATTCTGTGATTCTTTCTCCTGCTGTCGATTAGACATCAACAATCTCCAGTCAACTGAGATAGATACTGGGTCATTCTAGGTACAGTAATATGGTAGGAAGAAGTAAAGGATAGCGGCTATATAGGTTCATCACTTTCTGTGTTTATCGCCGATTCTGTCTCCCGAAACGCTTGTGAATAAACATTGTACACTGAGACTTGGAAGCATGGTGGGCAGTGGCTGGCTTCTCTTACCTCAGATGGGGGAAGATATTATGGGCAGGGTGGAGAGTGACATATTTATCTACATCTCTGGAGGAGGCATAGGGAGGGGGAGAGGGTTCTCTCTCACTGACTGCACTTTGCTGTCTGCCCTAGTTGTGTGTAAGAGACATTACTACAAAGACATTACTGAGAAAAAGGAGAGATGGTGAGGGGAGTGAGACGGGGATAGATAGAGAGATGTAGGGAGAGAGACAAAGACAGATCTACTGTAGAACATCTGGAAGGGTGAAAGAAGGACAGGGCAGGGAAAGACAAGAGGCAGACGTTCAGTATTTAGGCTATTGAAAGAGCGATGGAGAGAGGGATATCTTCCCTCTGATAGGCGGTGCGACAGGGCCAACGTCCCAGATGGCGTGTGTACCTGGCGGCCATCGACGACTAAACGAGGCAGCTGAGGATATGCGGTTATGTAATGAGATCTCGCATTCACATTCATTCATTAAAACCTGGAAACAAGGTTTGCTGAATTACGGACCTCTTCCAACGAATAAACCTTCCCGAAAAACACCACCACACAACATCCTGTGTCCATTTCCAGCATATTCTCTGGAATATTTCCAGCATATTTACAAACCTGGCAACGCGCCACTAATTCACAGAAAGGATACAGCGGTAGAGCTTTGTGTACTGGGGAGGTAGAGAGAGAGAACAGGAGAGCTTTGTGTACTGGGGAGGTAGAGAGAGAGAACAGGAGAGCTTTGTGTACTGGGGAGGTAGAGAGAGAGAACAGGAGAGCTTTGTGTACTGGGGAGGTAGAGAGAGAGAACAGGAGAGCTTTGTGTACTGGGGAGGTAGAGAGAGAGAACAGGAGAGCTTTGTGTACTGGGGAGGTAGAGAGAGAGAACAGGAGAGCTTTGTGTACTGGGGAGGTAGAGAGAGAACAGGAGAGCTTTGTGTACTGGGGAGGTAGAGAGAGAGAACAGTAGAGCTTTGTGTACTGGGGAGGTAGAGAGAGAGAACAGTAGAGCTTTGTGTACTGGGGAGGTAGAGAGAGAGAACAGTAGAGCTTTGTGTACTGGGGAGGTAGAGAGAGAACAGGAGAGCTTTGTGTACTGGGGAGGTAGAGAGAGAACAGTAGAGCTTTGTGTACTGGGGAGGTAGAGAGAAAGAACAGGAGAGCTTTGTGTACTGGGGAGGTAGAGAGAGAACAGGAGAGCTTTGTGTACTGGGGAGGTAGAGAGAGAGAACAGTAGAGCTTTGTGTACTGGGGAGGTAGAGAGAGAGAACAGGAGAGCTTTGTGTACTGGGGAGGTAGAGAGAGAGAACAGGAGAGCTTTGTGTACTGGGGAGGTAGAGAGAGAGAACAGGAGAGCTTTATGTACTGGGGAGGTAGAGAGAGAGAACAGGAGAGCTTTGTGTACTGGGGAGGTAGAGAGAGAGAACAGGGGAGCTTTGTGTACTGGGGAGGTAGAGAGAGAGAACAGGAGAGCTTTGTGTACTGGGGAGGTAGAGAGAGAGAACAGTAGAGCTTTGTGTACTGGGGAGGTAGAGAGAGAGAACAGGAGAGCTTTGTGTACTGGGGAGGTAGAGAGAGAACAGGAGAGCTTTGTGTACTGGGGAGGTAGAGAGAGAGAACAGGAGAGAATTAGATGTGACCACATTGACAGTCAGGGCAGCCACAGTGTTTGACGTAATAACAATGTGCTTCATTTGGTAAACTACTGACTGAACACAGTCCAAAACATGTTTTCACTGAGTCATCAACAGCACCTGTTATTTGCAGCTACACACAGTATTTTATTGTAATTAACAAACAATAAAATGCAGAGGAACACACACACGCCCGTGCACATGCACACACACAGGCACACACACACGCCCGTGCACACACACAGGCACACACGCCCGTGCACATGCACACACACAGGCACACACACACGCCCGTGCACATGCACACACACAGGCACACACACGCCCGTGCACATGCACACATACAGGCACACACACACGCCCGTGCAGATGCACACACACAGGCACACACACACGCCCGTGCACATGCACACACACAGGCACACACACACGCCCGTACACAGGCACACACACACACGCCCGTGCACATGCACACACACAGGCACACACACACGCCCGTGCACATGCACACACACAGGCACACACGCCCGTGCACATGCACACACACAGGCACACACGCCCGTACACAGGCACACACGCCCGTGCACATGCACACACACATGCACACACACAGGCACACACGTCCTGCATTCATATTAGCTCACAGTTAGTGACATTAGAATTCAACACGCTCACAGCTTGTCTTAGTTCTATCTTGTTATTTCAGTAAACCGTTGTTATTGATTACTGCATTGTTGGGGTTAGAGCTGCAAGAAAGACATTTCACTGTACTGGTGCACCTGACATTAAAACTTAAATTGTCTGGAGCCGGGTGTTGTGTGACCTGTTCAGACTGGACCTGCTCTGACTGTGATGAGTGTGCCAAGTCCTTGCAGGGTGGTGCCGCCTGGCATACACACACGCACAGACAGGCACAGACACACACACTGTACACAATCTGGCAGCCAGCCACTCTTTCAGAGGGTAGAGGGGATACACTGAGGTGGGCCAGAACAGAACAGGCCAAAAAACATAACAAATTCATCCCTCTCTCTCTGGCTTGATGTCATCCTTCTGCCCCCAGGAAATGACCCTGACCTGCCTGTCTGCCTCCAGGGCATGTGTTATACAGCCATGTGTTATACCTGTTTAAGGTCATGTGAGCTTGTGTGTAAGTCTGTTTCTGTGTTGGTCAAGGTGGTGTTGCCTTGCCAAACAACTGTGTGGTTTGACTACCCATATACAGAGACAGCCAGGCACTTAGTAACGCTCAACACACCAATTCAGGAAGTAGAGGAACATGTAACTATAGAGAACTAATACAACCCTCATAAGACCTGCTATGACAGATCTCTAAGCCCAGTCAGATTAGTATTGCAAGAAGCTGTTCTGAACTCCTCAACAGCCACATTAGAGAGGAAAGACCACAGCAGGCGAAGCTGCTTATGTCTCCCGTGTAAGACAGCAAAAATAGTTTGGACTTATACTTCCATTTACATTCTACTGATCCACACTTGAAATTCACGGCATTCGTTCTTACCTACAGGGACTACTATAGCAGTGGCTGAATGAAGAATAGATTTCCAGTATAGGGATACAGGTCATGATGCAACATGTTGGGTGAGTGACAGTATTGCATTGGAGGTTGAAAGGATGCTGTGTGGTCAAAGTAAGTGGGCAGTGGATCTCTCAGCACACTTGGAAAATGGTTGTGGTCCATGGTCCAGCTTTGAAGTCATGAAAGTTAAATGAATAATTAATCACCCCAAAAAATGACTAACAAACATTTGACATCAAAATGAAGTCCAAGAAAGACCCTGAAAATCACACTGCTCTAACCATGACACGTTATAAACAAAATCACATCACACGTATTACAACACCAACAGGGAAACAGATTTCAGCTGTGCCGCCAATGACTGACCCAGTGTCATAGGATAGTTCATCCTTCTAATGGTTAAGGTTCAGATTGGGAGTTATTTAATCTGATCCTAGATCTGTGGTTAGGGGCAACTTCTCTCCAGAGCAAATACACTGCTCTGAATGTGTCACACTAAGTTTGAGTTGAGCAGCAGAAGCACTACTGGTGGCAGACAGGGAACGTTATGTTAAATGGTGCCAGAGACATCATGCAAGTAAACCCTGCTTTCTTTTCCTCACACACGTGTTAAAACACACACTCAAGTCTTTTGTCTACAAATCACACAAAGTGGAAACCCATTTAGACACCTCAACCTCTAACTCATAGTCGTATAGTAGGCTAGCCTATATGTCTATCTAATATCATATTGAGGATATCATTTCCCACACTTTTCCCTTGAGCAAGGAACATAGGCCCCTAAACTGCTCATTGGGCACTGCCCTCTGCTCCAGCCTCGCCAACCCAATGTGTGGTGTGTGTGTGTGTGTGTGTGTGTGTGTGTGAGATATATATATATATATATATATATATATATATATATATATATATATATATCTCGGGGGGGGGGGGGGGGGGGGGGGGGGGGGGGGTGTTGGATAAAAAAACAGACATATGGTGAGACCCTTCCTTCCTTCCAATGAGACAAACCAAGTACCTCCTCTGAGATAACCTATGCCAATTTACACTGCATTTTCATAGCATGTCTAACTCAATCTATTCAAATTGGAGATGATTGAGGGAGTTCCCCATTCCACCCTGTATTGTTTTAATTGATATTGACTGGCACTTTGTACATTCAAATGTATATATAATCCCTTTTTACTTCAGCAAAGTGCTTATTCAGAAACCAGCCTAAAACCCCAAAGAGCAAGCAATTCTTATCTAGAGGGTAGAAATCCTTCTACTAGCTTTAGGGGACTTTACTTGCTAACATAATGTGATTTATGAGTCATAGTAAATCTATGGGCTTGAGATGTGGCTGGAGAGAAAGAAAATATATAAAACTGTTAAACATGAACTCACAGCCCCAACCTTATAATCAGATCACCATAGCAACACAATGTGCCCTATCTAGGCCATAACGCTCTTAAAAAAGCGTCCGACTGTCAATCTGAAAATAGGGCTTTAAAGCTTGTGATGAATTTTGTGGCTTCTACTTTACCAGTCACATTTAGACAAATCTGGTTCTTGGGTACAAAACAGATGAAGAGGCAGGTTGTTCTGGTTTGAGTGAGTGTGTGTTTGTGTGTTTGTGTGTGTGTTTGTGTGTTTGAGTGTGTTTGAGTGTGTGTTTGTGTGTTTGAGTGTGCGTTTGTGTGTTTGAGTGTGCTTGAGTGTGTGTTTGTGTGTTTGAGTGAGTGTGAGTGAGTGAGGGGGAGTGAGGTTGAGTGAGTGTGAGTGTGAGTGTGTGAGTGAGTGTGTGTTTGTGTGTTTGAGTGTGTGTTTGAGTGAGTGTGAGTGTGTGTTTGAGTGAGTGTGTGTGTGTGTTTGAGTTTGTGTGAGTGTGTGTTTGTGTGTTTGAGTGTGTGTTTGAGTGAGTGAGTGTTTGAGTGAGTGTGAGTTTGAGTGAGTGTGAGTGTGTGTTTGAGTGAGTGTGTGTTTGTGTGTTTGAGTTTGTGTGAGTGTGTGTTTGTGTGTTTGAGTGTGCGTTTGTGTGTTTGAGTGTGTTTGAGTGTGTGTTTGTGTGTTTGAGTGAGTGAGTGTGAGTGAGTGAGTGTGTGTGTGTTTGAGTGAGTGTGAGTGTGAGTGTGTGAGTGAGTGTGTGTTTGTGTGTTTGAGTGTGTGTTTGAGTGAGTGTGAGTGTGTGTTTGAGTGAGTGTGTGTGTGTGTTTGAGTTTGTGTGAGTGTGTGTTTGTGTGTATGAGTGTGTGTTTGAGTGAGTGAGTGTGTGTGTGTTTGTGTGTTTGAGTGAGTGAGTGAGTGTGTGTGTGTGTGTTTGTGTGAGTGTGTGTTTGTGAGTGTGAGTGAGTGTGAGTGAGTGTGAGTGTGTTTGTGTGTTTGAGTGAGTGTGTGTTTGTGTGTTTGAGTGAGTGTGTGTGTGTGTTTGTGTGCATGTAGGTATTATCTGGAAGAAACAGCCTCAAACTTCCGTCCGCCGTCTCACAGCCAAAACTGTGCTGCAAGCTGCGAGGATTAACATCCCAGAATCCACCTGGACAGGGAGAGAGAGAGATTCATCCACCCAATCACACATATCCTTACTTATCTTCTCTGTTTGGAAAGCCATCAAATCAAATTTTAATTTGTCACATGCGCCGGATACAACAGCTGTAGACCTTACCGTGAAATGGTGACTTACAAGCCCCTAAACAACAATGTAGTTAAGAAAAATACCTAAAAAATGAAAATAAATCAAAGTAATAAATGATTAAAGAGCAGCAGTAAAATATCAACAGCAAGGCTTTATACAGCAATATGTACATGTAGGTAGAGGTATTAAAGTGACCATGCATAGATAATAACAGAGAGTAGCAGCAGCATAAGGGGGGGAAGGGGGGGGGGGGTAATGCAAATAGCTGTTAAGAAGCCTCTTGGACCTAGACTTGGCGTGCCGGTACCGTTTGCCGTGCGGTAGCAGAGACAACAGTTTTGTGGTGTTCTTTCACCCATATGAAAGCTGCAAGATAAGTGATCAATCACCAATTGATTGAGACCTGGACTGGCAGGTGTGTGCCCTGGTCAATCAGTGGCATGGTGTCCACATATTTAGGGGGTAAAGGCTGGGGGCTAGGGGTCCCTTTCCTCCACAGCCAGTTAGAACCCACTAGACTACAACCAGATTGGTGGAGGGGACAGACATATCAGCTTACCCCGCCCCCTCTATAACCCTGATCTGTAGGTCCACTTTGTGTGTTATTGGCTCTGACATCATGCTGGGTTAGCTATAACCAGGTGAGGCACGAGGGACTGGAGCATTTGCTCTCTCTGGGCCCTTCCCATTTCAGTCTATACTCCCTACCAACCTTCCCTTGTCTCCTACCCCCCTTCGAAGTGTACAGATCTGAATGGACTGTGTAGGATGTGATAGCAAGATCTACTTGACTATATTGAGGCTATAATATCCCTGTTTTACATACACCTATCTGGTTACTTCAGATCGGCACAGAGTGAATGGTTAGGTGGCTAAGGGAAGGGGGTAGGGAGTGGAATGGAACTTGACCCATGCGATCGCGGTCTGGAGCCCGATCCCTCGCTCGACATGGGGGAGAAATAAAGGCGGAGGGCAGCAGCGTGGACAGCTGACAGGAACCAATGTTCGGCCAAGGTCAGGGGAGGGAGAAAGGGGACGCGCAGGGACTCAGAGGTCTGACAGGAAGCAGTGGTCAGCAGGTGGGAGAGGGTTAATGTGGCGACTGTGCTCCGATGTGGCAGGAACCACTTTCCTGGCAGGGTCAGTGGAGGGGGGAGTTTAAGTCAAGTAACACAGCCACAGTGCCAGACAGTGAGATCTACAACCCCGGGGCCATATACACATCACTGTTACACACTCAAACTGACACCATCATTGTTTTTCACCACACATACAGTATATAGATGCACTCACTGACACTTCCTATGCATGATAAGTATGACTGAGACAGCTGCCCTGCTTGACCAGAGGTCTTAATGGTGGAGGAACCAATCAATATTACATAACCTACAGTTCACCATCCCCCCAGCACCCTATGTGTGTGTGTGTGTGTGTGTGTGTGTGTGTGTGTGTGTGTGTGTGTGTGTGTGTGTGTGTGTGTGTGTGTGTCTGTGTGTGTGTATATATACACTGCTCAAAAAAATAAAGGGAACACTTAAACAACACAATGTAACTCCAAGTCAATCACACTTCTGTGAAATCAAACTGTCCACTTAGGAAGCAACACTGATTGACAATAAATTGCACATGCTGTTGTGCAAATGGAATAGACAACAGGTGGAAATTATAGGCAATTAGCAAGACACCCCCAATAAAGGAGTGGTTCTGCAGGTGGGGACCACAGACCACTTCTCAGTTCCTAAGCTTCCTGGCTGATGTTTTGGTCACTTTTGAATGCTGGCGGTGCTTTCACTCTAGTGGTAGCATGAGACGGAGTCTACAACCCACACAAGTGGCTCAGGTAGTGCAGCTCATCCAGGATGGAACATCAATGCGAGCTGTGGCAAGAAGGTTTGCTGTGTCTGTCAGCGTAGTGTCCAGAACATGGAGGCGCTACCAGGAGACACGCCAGTACATCAGGAGACGTGGAGGAGGCCGTAGGAGGGCAACAACCCAGCAGCAGGACCACTACCTCCGCCTTTGTGCAAGGAGGAGCAGGAGGAGCACAGCCAGAGCCCTGCAAAATGACCTCCAGCAGGCCACAAATGTGCATGTGTCTGCTCAAACGGTCAGAAACAGACTCCATGAGGGTGGTATGAGGGCCCGACATCCACAGGTGGGGGTTGTGCTTACAGCCCAACACCGTGCAGGATGTTTGGCATTTGCCAGAGAACACCAAGATTGGCAAATTCGCCACTGGCGCCCTGTGCTCTTCACAGATGAAAACAGGATCACACTGAGCACATGTGACAGACGAGTCTGGAGACGCCGTGGAGAACTTTCTGCTGCCTGCAACATCCTCCAGCATGACCGGTTTGGCGGTGGGTCAGTCATGGTGTGGGGTGGCATTTCTTTGGGGGGCCGCACAACCCTCCATGTGCTCGCCAGAGGTAGCCTGACTACCATTAGGTACTGAGATGAGATCCTCAGACCCCTTGTGAGACCATATGCTGGTGCGGTTGGCCCTGGGTTCCTCCTAATGCAAGACAATGCTAGACCTCATGTGGCTGGAGTGTGTCAGCAGTTCCTGCAAGAGGAAGGCATTGATGCTATGGACTGGCCCGCTCGTTCCCCAGACCTGAATCCAATTGAGCACATCTGGGACATCATGTCTCGCTCCATCCACCAACGCCACGTTGCACCACAGACTGTCCAGGGGTTGGCGGATGCTTTAGTCCAGGTCTGGGAGGAGATCCCTCAGGAGACCATCCGCCACCTCATCAGGAGCATACCCAGGCGTTGTAGGGAGGTCATACAGGCACGTGGAGGCCACACACACTACTGAGCCCCATTTTGACTTGTTTTAAGGACATTACATCAAAGTTGGATAAGCTTGTAGTGTGGTTTTCCACTTAAATTTTGAGTGTGACTCCAAATCCAGACCTCCATGGGTTGATAAATTTGCATTGATAATTGATAATTTTTGTGTGATTTTGTTGTCAGCACATTCAATTATGTAAAGAAAAAAGTATTTAATAAGAATATTTCATTCATTCAGATCTAGGATGTGTTATTTTAGTGTTCCCTTTATTTTTTTGAACAGTATCTGTCTGTCTGTCTGTGCCCACAAATATCCTCACGCACATTAGTGCACAACCCCCCAGCTGAAAAATATAAAACACTTAAAAATGCATGAGGGAAGAAAGACGGACGGACGGACGGAGAGGAAAGAAGATAAAACAGGCAGCAGAGAGGAGGCAGCAGAGAGGAGCCAGGAGACAGTAGAGAGGAGAAAGGAGACAGTAGAGAGGAGACAGGAGACAGTAGAGAGGAGACAGTAGAGAGGAGACAGGAGACAGTAGAGAGGAGACAGGAGACAGTAGAGAGGAGACAGTAGAGAGGAGACAGGAGACAGTAGAGAGGAGACAGGAGACAGTAGTGAGGAGACAATAGAGAGGAGACAGGAGACAGTGGAGAGAAGACAGGAGACAGCAGAGAGGAGACAGGAGAGAGGAGCCAGCAGACAGGAGACAGTAGAGAGGAGACAGGATCAGCAGACAGGATACAGCAGAGAGGAGACAGGAGACAGCAGAGAGGAGACAGCAGAGAGGAGTCAGCAGGCGGCAGAGAGGAGACAGGAGACAGTAGAGAGGAGACAGCAGGCAGCAGAGAGGAGACAGCAGGCAGCAGAGAGGAGACAGCAGGCAGTACAGAGGAGTCAGCAGGAAGCAGAGAGGAGACAGCAGGCAGCAGAGAGGAGACAGCAGACAGTAGAGAGGAGTCAGCAGAGAGGAGTCAACAGTTAGCAGAGAGGAGACAGCAGGCAGCAGAGAGGAGACAGCAGGCAGCAGAGAGGAGACAGCAGGCAGTACAGAGGAGTCAGCAGGAAGCAGAGAGGAGACAGCAGGCAGCAGAGAGGAGACAGCAGACAGTAGAGAGGAGTCAGCAGAGAGGAGTCAACAGTTAGCAGAGACAGCAGGCAGCAGAGAGGAGACAGCAGGCAGCAGAGAGGAGACAGCAGGCAGCAGAGAGGAGACAGCAGGCAGCAGAGAGGAGACAGCAGGCAGCAGAGAGGAGACAGCAGGCAGTAGAGAGGAGACAGCAGGCAGCAGAGAAGAGTCAGCAGACAGTAGAGAGGAGACAGCAGAGAGGAGTCAGCAGAGAGGAGTCAGCAGTTAGCAGAGAGGAGACAGTAGGCAGCAGAGAGGAGGCAGCAGGCAGCAGAGAGTAGACAGCAGGCAGCAGAGAGGAGACAGTAGGCAGCAGAGAGGAGACAGGAGACCGCAGAGAGGAGACAGGAGGCAGCACAGAGGAGACAGGAGACAGCAGAGAGGAGGCAGCAGAGAGGAGACAGCAGAGAGGAGACAGTAGAGAGGAGGCAGCAGAGAGGAGACAGCAGAGAGGAGACAGTAGAGAGACAGTAGAGAGGAGACAGGAGACAGTAGAGAGGAGGCAGCAGAGAGGAGGCAGCAGAGAGGAGGCAGGAGACAGTAGAGAGGAGACAGTAGAGAGGAGACAGGAGAGAGCAGAGAGGAGACAGCAGGCAGCAGAGAGGAGAGAGTAGACAGTAGAGAGGAGCCAGCAGGCAGCAGAGAGGAGACAGCAGGCAGCAGAGAAGAGACAGCGGGCAGGAGAGAGGAGACAGCGGGCAGCAGAGAGGAGTCAGCAGGCAGCAGAGAGGAAACAGCAGAGAGGGGTCACCAGGTGGCAGAGAGGAGACAGCAGGCAGCAGAGAGGAGACAGCAGGCAGCAGAGAGGAGACAGCAGGCAGTACAGAGGAGTCAGCAGGAAGCAGAGAGGAGACAGCAGGCAGCAGAGAGGAGACAGCAGACAGTAGAGAGGAGTCAGCAGAGAGGAGTCAACAGTTAGCAGAGACAGCAGGCAGCAGAGAGGAGACAGCAGGCAGCAGAGAGGAGACAGCAGGCAGCAGAGAGGAGACAGCAGGCAGCAGAGAGGAGACAGCAGGCAGCAGAGAGGAGACAGCAGGCAGTAGAGAGGAGACAGCAGGCAGCAGAGAAGAGTCAGCAGACAGTAGAGAGGAGACAGCAGAGAGGAGTCAGCAGAGAGGAGTCAGCAGTTAGCAGAGAGGAGACAGTAGGCAGCAGAGAGGAGGCAGCAGGCAGCAGAGAGTAGACAGCAGGCAGCAGAGAGGAGACAGTAGGCAGCAGAGAGGAGACAGGAGACCGCAGAGAGGAGACAGGAGGCAGCACAGAGGAGACAGGAGACAGCAGAGAGGAGGCAGCAGAGAGGAGACAGTAGAGAGGAGACAGCAGAGAGGAGACAGCAGAGAGGAGACAGTAGAGAGGAGGCAGCAGAGAGGAGACAGCAGAGAGGAGACAGTAGAGAGACAGTAGAGAGGAGACAGGAGACAGTAGAGAGGAGGCAGCAGAGAGGAGGCAGCAGAGAGGAGGCAGGAGACAGTAGAGAGGAGACAGTAGAGAGGAGACAGGAGAGAGCAGAGAGGAGACAGCAGGCAGCAGAGAGGAGAGAGTAGACAGTAGAGAGGAGCCAGCAGGCAGCAGAGAGGAGACAGCAGGCAGCAGAGAAGAGACAGCGGGCAGGAGAGAGGAGACAGCGGGCAGCAGAGAGGAGTCAGCAGGCAGCAGAGAGGAAACAGCAGAGAGGGGTCACCAGGTGGCAGAGAGGAGACAGTAGAGAGGAGACAGCAGGCAGCAGAGAGGAGACAGCAGGCAGCAGAGAGGAGACAGCAGGCAGCAGAGAGGAGACAGCAGGCAGTAGAGAGGAGTCAGCAGGAAGCAGAGAGGAGACAGCAGGCAGCAGAGAGGAGACAGCAGACAGTAGAGAGGAGTCAGCAGAGAGGAGACAGGAGACAGTAGAGAGGAGACAGTAGAGAGGAGACAGGAGACAGTAGAGAGGAGACATGAGACAGTAGAGAGGAGACAGTAGAGAGAAGACAGGAGACAGCAGAGAGGAGACGGTAGAGAGGAGAGAGGAGACAGTAGAGAGGAGACAGCAGACAGGAGACAGTAGAGAGTAGACAGTAGAGAGGAGCCAGCAGGCAGCAGAGAGGAGACAGCAGGCAGCAGAGAAGAGACAGCGGGCAGCAGAGAGGAGACAGCAGGCAGCAGAGAGGAGTCAGCAGGCAGCAGAGAGGAAACAGCAGAGAGGAGACAGCAGAGAGGGGTCACCAGGTGGCAGAGAGGAGACAGTAGAGAGGAGACAGCAGGCAGCAGAGAGGAGACAGCAGGCAGCAGAGAGGAGACAGCAGGCAGTACAGAGGAGTCAGCAGGAAGCAGAGAGGAGACAGCAGGCAGCATAGAGGAGACAGCAGACAGTAGAGAGGAGTCAGCAGAGAGGAGTCAACAGTTAGCAGAGAGGAGACAGCAGGCAGCAGAGAGGAGACAGCAGGCAGCAGAGAGGAGACAGTAGGCAGCAGAGAGGAGACAGCAGGCAGCAGAGAGGAGACAGCAGGCAGCAGAGAGGAGACAGCAGGCAGCAGAGAGGAGACAGGAGACCGCAGAGAGGAGACAGGAGGCAGCACAGAGGAGACAGGAGGCAGCAGAGAGGAGACAGCAGAGAGGAGGCAGCAGAGAGGAGACAGTAGAGAGGAGACAGCAGAGAAGAGACAGCAGACAGGAGACAGTAGAGAGGAGACAGCAGAGAGGAGACAGTAGAGAGACAGTAGAGAGGAGACAGGAGACAGTAGAGAGGAGGCAGCAGAGAGGAGGCAGCAGAGAGGAGGCAGGAGACAGTAGAGAGGAGACAGGAGACAGTAGAGAGGAGACAGGAGACAGTAGAGAGGAGACATGAGACAGTAGAGAGGAGACAGTAGAGAGAAGACAGGAGACAGCAGAGAGGAGACGGTAGAGAGGAGAGAGGAGACAGTAGAGAGGAGACAGCAGACAGGAGACAGTAGAGAGTAGACAGTAGAGAGGAGCCAGCAGGCAGCAGAGAGGAGACAGGAGGCAGCAGAGAAGAGACAGCGGGCAGCAGAGAGGAGACAGCAGGCAGCAGAGAGGAGTCAGCAGGCAGCAGAGAGGAAACAGCAGAGAGGAGACAGCAGAGAGGGGTCACCAGGTGGCAGAGAGGAGACAGTAGAGAGGAGACAGCAGGCAGCAGAGAGGAGACAGCAGGCAGCAGAGAGGAGACAGCAGGCAGTACAGAGGAGTCAGCAGGAAGCAGAGAGGAGACAGCAGGCAGCATAGAGGAGACAGCAGACAGTAGAGAGGAGTCAGCAGAGAGGAGTCAACAGTTAGCAGAGAGGAGACAGCAGGCAGCAGAGAGGAGACAGCAGGCAGCAGAGAGGAGACAGCAGGCAGCAGAGAGGAGACAGCAGGCAGCAGAGAGGAGACAGCAGGCAGCAGAGAGGAGACAGGAGACCGCAGAGAGGAGACAGGAGGCAGCACAGAGGAGACAGGAGGCAGCAGAGAGGAGTGGGCAGAGAGGAGGCAGCAGAGAGGAGACAGTAGAGAGGAGAGGGCAGAGAAGAGACAGCAGACAGGAGACAGTAGAGAGGAGACAGCAGAGAGGAGACAGTAGAGAGACAGTAGAGAGGAGACAGGAGACAGTAGAGAGGAGGCAGCAGAGAGGAGGCAGCAGAGAGGATGCAGGAGACAGTAGAGAGGAGACAGGAGACAGTAGAGAGGAGACAGGAGACAGTAGAGAGGAGACAGGAGACAGCAGAGAGGAGACAGGAGACAGCAGAGAGGAGACAGGAGACAGTAGAGAGGAGACAGTAGAGAGGAGAAAGGAGACAGTAGAGAGAAGACAGGAGACAGCAGAGAGGAGACAGTAGAGAGGAGACAGCAGACAGGAGAAGGTGGAGAGGAGACAGGGACAGCAGACAGTAGGCAGCAGAGAAGAGATGGGAGACAGCAGATGAGACAGCAGGCAGCAGAGAGGAGACAGCAGGCAGTACAGAGGAGTCAGCAGGAAGCAGAGAGGAGACAGCAGGCAGCATAGAGGAGACAGCAGACAGTAGAGAGGAGTCAGCAGAGAGGAGTCAACAGTTAGCAGAGAGGAGACAGCAGGCAGCAGAGAGGAGACAGCAGGCAGCAGAGAGGAGACAGTAGGCAGCAGAGAGGAGACAGCAGGCAGCAGAGAGGAGACAGCAGGCAGCAGAGAGGAGACAGCAGGCAGCAGAGAGGAGACAGGAGACCGCAGAGAGGAGACAGGAGGCAGCACAGAGGAGACAGGAGGCAGCAGAGAGGAGACAGCAGAGAGGAGGCAGCAGAGAGGAGACAGTAGAGAGGAGACAGCAGAGAAGAGACAGCAGACAGGAGACAGTAGAGAGGAGACAGCAGAGAGGAGACAGTAGAGAGACAGTAGAGAGGAGACAGGAGACAGTAGAGAGGAGGCAGCAGAGAGGAGGCAGCAGAGAGGAGGCAGGAGACAGTAGAGAGGAGACAGGAGACAGTAGAGAGGAGACAGGAGACAGTAGAGAGGAGACATGAGACAGTAGAGAGGAGACAGTAGAGAGAAGACAGGAGACAGCAGAGAGGAGACGGTAGAGAGGAGAGAGGAGACAGTAGAGAGGAGACAGCAGACAGGAGACAGTAGAGAGTAGACAGTAGAGAGGAGCCAGCAGGCAGCAGAGAGGAGACAGGAGGCAGCAGAGAAGAGACAGCGGGCAGCAGAGAGGAGACAGCAGGCAGCAGAGAGGAGTCAGCAGGCAGCAGAGAGGAAACAGCAGAGAGGAGACAGCAGAGAGGGGTCACCAGGTGGCAGAGAGGAGACCGTAGAGAGGAGACAGCAGGCAGCAGAGAGGAGACAGCAGGCAGCAGAGAGGAGACAGCAGGCAGTACAGAGGAGTCAGCAGGAAGCAGAGAGGAGACAGCAGGCAGCATAGAGGAGACAGCAGACAGTAGAGAGGAGTCAGCAGAGAGGAGTCAACAGTTAGCAGAGAGGAGACAGCAGGCAGCAGAGAGGAGACAGCAGGCAGCAGAGAGGAGACAGCAGGCAGCAGAGAGGAGACAGCAGGCAGCAGAGAGGAGACAGCAGGCAGCAGAGAGGAGACAGGAGACCGCAGAGAGGAGACAGGAGGCAGCACAGAGGAGACAGGAGGCAGCAGAGAGGAGTGGGCAGAGAGGAGGCAGCAGAGAGGAGACAGTAGAGAGGAGAGGGCAGAGAAGAGACAGCAGACAGGAGACAGTAGAGAGGAGACAGCAGAGAGGAGACAGTAGAGAGACAGTAGAGAGGAGACAGGAGACAGTAGAGAGGAGGCAGCAGAGAGGAGGCAGCAGAGAGGATGCAGGAGACAGTAGAGAGGAGACAGGAGACAGTAGAGAGGAGACAGGAGACAGTAGAGAGGAGACAGGAGACAGCAGAGAGGAGACAGGAGACAGCAGAGAGGAGACAGGAGACAGTAGAGAGGAGACAGTAGAGAGGAGAAAGGAGACAGTAGAGAGAAGACAGGAGACAGCAGAGAGGAGACAGTAGAGAGGAGACAGCAGACAGGAGAAGGTGGAGAGGAGACAGGGACAGCAGACAGTAGGCAGCAGAGAAGAGATGGGAGACAGCAGATGAGACAGCAGGCAGCAGAGGAGACAGAAGGCAGCACAGAGTAGACAGGAGACAGCAGAGAAGAGACAGCAGGCAGCAGAGAGGAGACAGCAGAGAGGAGACAGGAGACCGCAGAGAGGAGACAGGAGACAGCCTAGGGGATACAGCAGATGAGACAGCAGGCAGCAGAGGAGACAGCAGGCAGCACAGAGGAGACAGGAGACAGCAGAGAAGAGACAGCAGGCAGCAGAGAGGAGACAGCAGAGAGGAGACAGGAGACCGCAGAGAGGAGACAGCAGGCAGCACAGAGGAGACAGCAGGCAGCACAGAAGAGACAGGAGACAGCGGGCAGCAGAGAGGAGACAGCAGAGAGGAGCCAGCAGGCAGCACAGAGGAGACAGCAGGCAGCAGAGAGGAGACAGCAGAGAGGAGCCAGCAAGCAGCACAGAGGAGACATGAGACAGCGGGCAGCAGAGAGGAGACAGGAGACAGCACAGAGGAGACAGGAGACAGCAGGCAGCAGAGGAGACAGTAGGCAGCAGAGAGGAGACAGTAGGCAGCAGAGAGGAGACAGCAGACAGCAGAGAGGAGACAGCAGACAGCAGAGAGGAGACAGCAGGCAGCAGAGAGGAGACAGCAGGCAGCAGAGAGGAGACAGCAGGCAGCAGAGAGGAGACAGCAGGCAGCAGAGAGGAGACAGGAGACGTAGAAAGGAGACAGGAGACAGCAGAGGGGAGACAGCAGACAGCAGAGAGGAGACAGCAGGCAGCAGAGAGGAGACAGCAGGCAGCAGAGAGGAGACAGCAGGCAGCAGAGAGGAGACAGTAGAGAGGAGAGGGCAGAGAAGAGACAGCAGACAGGAGACAGTAGAGAGGAGACAGCAGAGAGGAGACAGTAGAGAGACAGTAGAGAGGAGACAGGAGACAGTAGAGAGGAGGCAGCAGAGAGGAGGCAGCAGAGAGGATGCAGGAGACAGTAGAGAGGAGACAGGAGACAGTAGAGAGGAGACAGGAGACAGCAGAGAGGAGACAGGAGACAGCAGAGAGGAGACAGGAGACAGTAGAGAGGAGACAGTAGAGAGGAGAAAGGAGACAGTAGAGAGAAGACAGGAGACAGCAGAGAGGAGACAGTAGAGAGGAGACAGCAGACAGGAGAAGGTGGAGAGGAGACAGGGACAGCAGACAGTAGGCAGCAGAGAAGAGATGGGAGACAGCAGATGAGACAGCAGGCAGCAGAGGAGACAGAAGGCAGCACAGAGTAGACAGGAGACAGCAGAGAAGAGACAGCAGGCAGCAGAGAGGAGACAGCAGAGAGGAGACAGGAGACCGCAGAGAGGAGACAGGAGACAGCCTAGGGGATACAGCAGATGAGACAGCAGGCAGCAGAGGAGACAGCAGGCAGCACAGAGGAGACAGGAGACAGCAGAGAAGAGACAGCAGGCAGCAGAGAGGAGTCAGCAGAGAGGAGACAGGAGACCGCAGAGAGGAGACAGCAGGCAGCACAGAGGAGACAGCAGGCAGCACAGAAGAGACAGGAGACAGCGGGCAGCAGAGAGGAGACAGCAGAGAGGAGCCAGCAGGCAGCACAGAGGAGACAGCAGGCAGCAGAGAGGAGACAGCAGAGAGGAGCCAGCAAGCAGCACAGAGGAGACATGAGACAGCGGGCAGCAGAGAGGAGACAGGAGACAGCACAGAGGAGACAGGAGACAGCAGGCAGCAGAGGAGACAGTAGGCAGCAGAGAGGAGACAGTAGGCAGCAGAGAGGAGACAGCAGACAGCAGAGAGGAGACAGCAGACAGCAGAGAGGAGACAGCAGGCAGCAGAGAGGAGACAGCAGGCAGCAGAGAGGAGACAGCAGGCAGCAGAGAGGAGACAGCAGGCAGCAGAGAGGAGACAGGAGACGTAGAAAGGAGACAGGAGACAGCAGAGGGGAGACAGCAGACAGCAGAGAGGAGACAGCAGGCAGCAGAGAGGAGACAGCAGGCAGCAGAGAGGAGACAGCAGGCAGCAGAGAGGAGACAGGAGACAGTAGAAAGGAGACAGGAGACAGCAGAGGGGAAACAGCAGATGAGACAGCAGGCAGCAGAGGAGACAGCAGGCAGCACAGAGGAGACAGGAGACAGCAGAGATGAGACAGCAGGCAGCAGAGAGGAGACAGCAGAGAGGAGACAGGAGACCGCAGAGAGGAGACAGCAGGCAGCACAGAGGAGACAGCAGGCAGCACAGAGGAGACAGGAGACAGCGGGCAGCAGAGAGGAGACAGGAGACAGCACAGAGGAGACAGGAGACAGCAGGCAGCACAGAGGAGACAGCGGGCAGCAGAGGAGACAGGAGACAGCACAGAGGAGACAGAAGACAGCAGGCAGCAGAGAGGAGACAGCAGAGAGGAGACAGCAGGCAGCAGAGAGGAGACAGCAGGCAGCACAGAGGAGACAGGAGACAGCGGGCAGCAGAGAGGAGACAGGAGACAGCACAGAGGAGACAGGAGACAGCAGAAACAGGAGCAGCAGGCCTGCAGAGACAGAAGACTGAAATCTTCCAGCCCAGCCCTCCCAAAGGTTTCTGGGAAAACAACTAGGGAGGTCTAAAAATGTGCCTGATGCATTAGCCAAGACCTAGATCCATCATAATTAAAGTATTGCGCAGACAGAACCCAGGAGGTTCACATGTCTTGAATGAAATCTTCCAGCCCAGCCCTCTCAAAGGCTTCTGGGAAAACAAGTCTCCAGTTGGGGCCAGTTGGGGCCACTTTTACACTGGAACTCGGGAGGTCTAGAAATGTGCCTGACGCATTAGCCAAGACCTCAATCCATCATTATGAATGCTAACTAAGCTAACTAGGCCAGTAAACCAGAAAAATGAATGACCTGTGTTTGAGATGGGACGAAAATCTCTGGATCGCATTCATTATAGCACATCGTAGCAAAAGTTCTGCAACGGAAAATAAAATGTATATTGAAGTTCAGATAGTCCCTCCCTGTTTCAGTATGGCTTCTTGCTTTGGTGCCTAATGAATAAGACCTTTGTCAAGTCTCTTAGCCCTTAAAGACCCAGTGTCAGTTTCCCTCTGTGAGCGAACGCAAAGCCTTTCAGCTGGTTTTAATTAACTCAACCAGAGACAATGATTAATTACAATGAGTGCCAAGACTTTTTACTGAGGATACTGACAAAGACTGGAGAACTTCATACTGGTCCCAGGACGAAGGGATTTTAATACAGACACAGAAGTAGGTCTAACACACACACACACACACACACACACACACACACACACACACACACACACACACACACACACACACACACACACACACACACACACACACACACACACACACACACACACTGGTACAAACTCTCATGAGACCCTCCCCATTTTAACAATGTCCAAACAAACCAATTGAAAGTGGGCTTTGGATGTTCAATGCAGACGAAACATGTGTTCAGTGGTTATAGGTTTCAACCATCATAATAATTCTCAGATCCACAGCCTTTACCGGTTGGGCTTTGACACACAGAGGGATGCAGAGAGAGAGGAAGCATGGTGAGACAGGCAGCGTGGTATAAGGAGACAGGCGGCGTGGTATAAGGAGCCAGGCGGCGTGGTATAAGGAGCCAGGCGGCGTGGTATAAGGAGCCAGGCGGCGTGGTATAAGGAGCCAGGCGGCGTGGTATAAGGAGAGAGGCGGCGTGGTATAAGGAGACAGGCGGCGTGGTATAAGGAGACAGGCGGCGTGGTATAAGGAGACAGGCGGCGTGGTATAAGGAGACAGGCGCCGTGGTATAAGGAGACAGGCGGCGTGGAATAAGGAGTGAGGCAGTGTGGGATAAGGAGACAGGCGGCGTGGTATAAGGAGACAGGCGGCGTGGTATAAGAAGACAGGCGGCGTGGTATAAGAAGACAGGCGGTGTGGTATAAGGAGACAGGCGGCGTGGGATAAGGAGACAGGCGGCGTGGAATAAGGAGACAGGCAGCGTGGTAAAAGGAGCGAGGCAGCGTGGTTTAATGAGAAAGGCAGCGTGGTATAATGAATAAGGCAGCGTGGTATAAGGAGACAGGGTGCGTGGTATAAGGAGACAGGCAGCGTGGGATAAGGAGACAGGCAGCGTGGTATAAGGAGTGAGGCGGCATGGTATAAGGAGACCGGTCGAGTGGTTGTGTGGTATAAGGAGACAGGCAGTGTGGTATAAGGAGCGAGGCGGCGTGGTATAAGGAGACAGGCGGCGTGGTATAAGGAGACAGGCGGCGTGGTATAAGGAGACAGGCGGCGGGGTATAAGGAGACAGGCGGCGTGGAATAAGGAGTGAGGCAGTGTGGGATAAGGAGACAGGCGGCGTGGTATAAGGAGACAGGCAGCGTGGTATAAGGAGTGAGGCAGCGTGGTATAAGGAGACAGGCAGCGTGGTATAAGGAGACAGGCAGCGTTGTATAAGGAGAGAGGCAGCGTGGTTTAATGAGAAAGGCAGAGTGGTATAATGAATAAGGCAGCGTTGTATAGGGAGACAGGGTGCGTGGAATAATGAGACAGGCAGCGTGGTATAATGAGGCAGGCAGCGTGGGATAAGGAGACAGGCAGCGTGGGATAAGGAGACAGGCAGAGTGGGATAAGGAGACAGGCAGCGTGGAATAAGGAGTCAGGCGGCGTGGTATAAGGAGACAGGCGGCGTGGTATAAGGAGACAGGCGGCGTGGTATAAGGAGACAGGCGGCGTGGTATAAGGAGACAGGCGGCGTGGTATAAGGAGACAGGCGGCGTGGAATAAGGAGTGAGGCAGTGTGGGATAAGGAGACAGGGTGCGTGGAATAATGTGACAGGCAGCGTGGTATAATGAGGCAGGCAGCGTGGGATAAGGAGACAGGCGACGTGGAATAAGGAGTCAGGCAGCGTGGTATAAGGAGACAGGCAGCGTGGTATAAGGAGACAGGCGGCGTGGTATAAGGAGACAGGCGGCGTGGTATAAGGAGACAGGCGGCGTGGTATAAGGAGACAGGCGGCGTGGAATAAGGAGTGAGGCAGTGTGGGATAAGGAGACAGGCGGCGTGGTATAAGGAGAGAGGCAGCGTGGTAAAAGGAGCGAGGCAGCGTGGTTTAATGAGAAAGGCAGCGTGGTATAATGAATAAGGCAGCGTGGTATAAGGAGACAGGGTGCGTGGAATAAGGAGACAGGCAGCGTGGGATAAGGAGACAGGCAGCGTGGTATAAGGAGTGAGGCGGCATGGTATAAGGAGACCTTTCAAGTGGTTGTGTGGTATAAGGAGACAGGCAGTGTGGTATAAGGAGACAGGCAGCGTGGTATAAGGAGACAGTTTGAGTGGTTGTGTGGTATAAGGAGACAGGCAGTGTGGTATAAGGAGAGAGGCGGCGTGGTATAATGAGGCAGGTAGCGTGGTATGATGAGGCAGGTAGCATGGTATAATGAGACAGGAAGTGTGGTGTAAGGAGACAGGGTGCGTGGTATAAGGAGAGAGGCAGCGTGGTATAAGGAGAGAGGCAGCGTGGTATAAGGAGAGAGGCAGCGTGGTATAAGGAGACAGGCAGCGTGGTATAACGAGAGAGGCAGCGTGGTATAAGGAGACAGGCAGCGTTGTATAAGGAGAGAGGCAGCGTGGTTTAATGAGAAAGGCAGAGTGGTATAATGAATAAGGCAGCGTGGTATAGGGAGACAGGGTGCGTGGAATAATGAGACAGGCAGCGTGGTATAATGAGGCAGGCAGCGTGGGATAAGGAGACAGGCAGCGTGGGATAAGGAGAGAGGCAGAGTGGGATAAGGAGACAGGCAGCGTGGAATAAGGAGTCAGGCGGCGTGGTGTAAGGAGACAGGCGGCGTGGTATAAGGAGACAGGCAGCGTGGTATAAGGAGAGAGGCAGCGTGGTATAAGGAGACAGGCGGCGTGGAATAAGGAGACAGGCGGCGTGGTATAAGGAGCCAGGCGGCGTGGTGTAAGGAGACAGACGGCGTGGTATAAGGAGACAGGCAGCGTGGTATAAGGAGACAGGCGGCGTGGTATAAGGAGACAGGCGGCGTGGTATAAGGAGCCAGGCGGCGTGGTGTAAGGAGAGAGGCGGCGTGGTATAAGGAGACAGGCGGCGTGGAATAAGGAGTGAGGCAGTGTGGGATAAGGAGACAAGGTGCGTGGAATAATGAGACAGGCAGCGTGGTATAATGAGGCAGGCAGCGTGGGTTAAGGAGACAGGCGAAGTGGAATAAGGAGTCAGGCAGCGTGGTATAAGGAGAGAGGCGGCGTGGTATAAGGAGACAGGCGGCGTGGTATAAGGAGACAGGCGGCGTGGTATAAGGAGACAGGCGGCGTGGTATAAGGAGACAGGCGGCGTGGTATAAGGAGACAGGCGGCGTGGTATAAGAAGACAGGCGGTGTGGTATAAGGAGACAGGCGGCGTGGGATAAGGAGACAGGCGGCGTGGAATAAGGAGAGAGGCAGCGTGGTAAAAGGAGCGAGGCAGCGTGGTTTAATGAGAAAGGCAGCGTGGTATAATGAATAAGGCAGCGTGGTATAAGGAGACAGGGTGCGTGGTATAAGGAGACAGGCAGCGTGGGATAAGGAGACAGGCAGCGTGGTATAAGGAGTGAGGCGGCATGGTATAAGGAGACCGGTCGAGTGGTTGTGTGGTATAAGGAGACAGGCAGTGTGGTATAAGGAGCGAGGCGGCGTGGTATAAGGAGACAGGCGGCGTGGTATAAGGAGACAGGCGGCGTGGTATAAGGAGACAGGCGGCGTGGTATAAGGAGACAGGCGGCGTGGAATAAGGAGTGAGGCAGTGTGGGATAAGGAGACAGGCGGCGTGGTATAAGGAGACAGGCAGCGTGGTATAAGGAGACAGGCAGCGTGGTATAAGGAGGCAGGCAGCGTGGTATAAGGAGACAGGCAGCGTTGTATAAGGAGAGAGGCAGCGTGGTTTAATGAGAAAGGCAGAGTGGTATAATGAATAAGGCAGCGTTGTATAGGGAGACAGGGTGCGTGGAATAATGAGACAGGCAGCGTGGTATAATGAGGCAGGCAGCGTGGGATAAGGAGACAGGCAGCGTGGGATAAGGAGACAGGCAGAGTGGGATAAGGAGACAGGCAGCGTGGAATAAGGAGTCAGGCGGCGTGGTATAAGGAGACAGGCGGCGTGGTATAAGGAGACAGGCGGCGTGGTATAAGGAGACAGGCGGCGTGGTATAAGGAGACAGGCGGCGTGGAATAAGGAGTGAGGCAGTGTGGGATAAGGAGACAAGGTGCGTGGAATAATGAGACAGGCAGCGTGGTATAATGAGGCAGGCAGCGTGGGTTAAGGAGACAGGCGAAGTGGAATAAGGAGTCAGGCAGCGTGGTATAAGGAGAGAGGCGGCGTGGTATAAGGAGACAGGCGGCGTGGTATAAGGAGACAGGCGGCGTGGTATAAGGAGACAGGCGGCGTGGTATAAGGAGACAGGCGGCGTGGTATAAGGAGACAGGCGGCGTGGTATAAGAAGACAGGCGGTGTGGTATAAGGAGACAGGCGGCGTGGGATAAGGAGACAGGCGGCGTGGAATAAGGAGAGAGGCAGCGTGGTAAAAGGAGCGAGGCAGCGTGGTTTAATGAGAAAGGCAGCGTGGTATAATGAATAAGGCAGCGTGGTATAAGGAGACAGGGTGCGTGGTATAAGGAGACAGGCAGCGTGGGATAAGGAGACAGGCAGCGTGGTATAAGGAGTGAGGCGGCATGGTATAAGGAGACCGGTCGAGTGGTTGTGTGGTATAAGGAGACAGGCAGTGTGGTATAAGGAGCGAGGCGGCGTGGTATAAGGAGACAGGCGGCGTGGTATAAGGAGACAGGCGGCGTGGTATAAGGAGACAGGCGGCGTGGTATAAGGAGACAGGCGGCGTGGAATAAGGAGTGAGGCAGTGTGGGATAAGGAGACAGGCGGCGTGGTATAAGGAGACAGGCAGCGTGGTATAAGGAGACAGGCAGCGTGGTATAAGGAGGCAGGCAGCGTGGTATAAGGAGACAGGCAGCGTTGTATAAGGAGAGAGGCAGCGTGGTTTAATGAGAAAGGCAGAGTGGTATAATGAATAAGGCAGCGTTGTATAGGGAGACAGGGTGCGTGGAATAATGAGACAGGCAGCGTGGTATAATGAGGCAGGCAGCGTGGGATAAGGAGACAGGCAGCGTGGGATAAGGAGACAGGCAGAGTGGGATAAGGAGACAGGCAGCGTGGAATAAGGAGTCAGGCGGCGTGGTATAAGGAGACAGGCGGCGTGGTATAAGGAGACAGGCGGCGTGGTATAAGGAGACAGGCGGCGTGGTATAAGGAGACAGGCGGAGTGGAATAAGGAGTGAGGCAGTGTGGGATAAGGAGACAGGGTGCGTGGAATAATGTGACAGGCAGCGTGGTATAATGAGGCAGGCAGCGTGGGATAAGGAGACAGGCGACGTGGAATAAGGAGTCAGGCAGCGTGGTATAAGGTGACAGGCAGCGTGGTATAAGGAGACAGGCGGCGTGGTATAAGGAGACAGGCGGCGTGGTCTAAGGAGACAGGCGGCGTGGTATAAGGAGACAGGCGGCGTGGAATAAGGAGTGAGGCAGTGTGGGATAAGGAGACAGGCGGCGTGGTATAAGGAGACAGGCAGCGTGGTATAAGGAGACAGGCAGCGTGGTATAAGGAGGCAGGCAGCGTGGTATAAGGAGACAGGCAGCGTTGTATAAGGAGAGAGGCAGCGTGGTTTAATGAGAAAGGCAGAGTGGTATAATGAATAAGGCAGCGTTGTATAGGGAGACAGGGTGCGTGGAATAATGAGACAGGCAGCGTGGTATAATGAGGCAGGCAGCGTGGGATAAGGAGACAGGCAGCGTGGGATAAGGAGACAGGCAGCGTGGGATAAGGAGACAGGCAGCGTGGAATAAGGAGTCAGGCGGCGTGGTATAAGGAGACAGGCGGCGTGGTATAAGGAGACAGGCGGCGTGGTATAAGGAGACAGGCGGCGTGGTATAAGGAGACAGGCGGAGTGGAATAAGGAGTGAGGCAGTGTGGGATAAGGAGACAGGGTGCGTGGAATAATGTGACAGGCAGCGTGGTATAATGAGGCAGGCAGCGTGGGATAAGGAGACAGGCGACGTGGAATAAGGAGTCAGGCAGCGTGGTATAAGGTGACAGGCAGCGTGGTATAAGGAGACAGGCGGCGTGGTATAAGGAGACAGGCGGCGTGGTCTAAGGAGACAGGCGGCGTGGTATAAGGAGACAGGCGGCGTGGAATAAGGAGTGAGGCAGTGTGGGATAAGGAGACAGGCGGCGTGGTATAAGGAGAGAGGCAGCGTGGTAAAAGGAGCGAGGCAGCGTGGTTTAATGAGAAAGGCAGCGTGGTATAATGAATAAGGCAGCGTGGTATAAGGAGACAGGGTGCGTGGAATAAGGAGACAGGCAGCGTGGGATAAGGAGACAGGCAGCGTGGTATAAGGAGTGAGGCGGCATGGTATAAGGAGACCTTTCAAGTGGTTGTGTGGTATAATGAGACAGGCAGTGTGGTATAAGGAGACAGGCAGCGTGGTATAAGGAGACAGGTCGAGTGGTTGTGTGGTATAAGGATACAGGCAGTGTGGTATAAGGAGAGAGGCGGCGGTGTATAAGGAGGCAGGCGGCGTGGTATAAGGAGACCTTTCAAGTGGTTGTGTGGTATAAGGAAATAGGCAGTGTGGTATAAGGAGACAGGCAGCGTGGTATAAGGAGACAGGGTGCGTGGAATAAGGAGACAGGCAGCGTGGGATAAGGAGACAGGCAGCGTGGTATAAGGAGTGAGGCGGCATGGTATAAGGAGACCTTTCAAGTGGTTGTGTGGTATAAGGAGACAGGCAGTGTGGAATAAGGAGAGAGGCGGCGTGGTATAAGGAGACAGGCGGCGTGGTATAAGAAGACAGGCGGTGTGGTATAAGGAGACAGGCGGCGTGGTATAAGGAGACAGGCGGCGTGGTATAAGGAGACAGGCGGCGTGGTATAAGGAGAGAGGCGGCGTGGTATAAGGAGACAGGCAGCGTGGTATAAGGAGACAGGAAGTGTGGGATAAGGAGAAGGCAGCGTGGTATAAGGAGAGAGGCAGCGTGGTAAAAGGAGCGAGGCAGCGTGGTTTAATGAGAAAGGCAGCGTGGTATAATGAATAAGGCAGCGTGGTATAAGGAGACAGGGTGCGTGGTATAAGGAGACAGGCAGCGTGGGATAAGGAGACAGGCAGCGTGGTATAAGGAGTGAGGCGGCATGGTATAAGGAGACCGGTCAAGTGGTTGTGTGGTATAAGGAGACAGGCAGCGTGGTATAAGGAGTGAGGCGGCATGGTATAAGGAGACCGGTCAAGTGGTTGTGTGGTATAAGGAGACAGGCTGTGTGGTTTAATGAGAAAGGCAGCGTGGTATAATGAATAAGGCAGCGTGGTATAAGGAGACAGGGTGCGTGGTATAAGGAGACAGGCAGCGTGGTATAATGAGGCAGGCAGCGTGGGATAAGGAGTGAGGCAGCGTGGTATAAGGACACAGGCGACGTGGTGTAAGGAGGCAGGCAGCGTTGTATAAGGAGAGAGGCAGCGTGGTTTAATGAGAAAGGCAGAGTGGTATAATGAATAAGGCAGCGTGGTATAGGGAGACAGGGTGCGTGGAATAATGAGACAGGCAGCGTGGTATAATGAGGCAGGCAGCGTGGGATAAGGAGACAGGCAGCGTGGGATAAGGAGACAGGCAGAGTGGGATAAGGAGACAGGCAGCGTGGAATAAGGAGTCAGGCGGCGTGGTATAAGGAGACAGGCGGCGTGGTATAAGGAGACAGGCGGCGTGGTATAAGGAGACAGGCAGCGTGGTATAAGGAGACAGGCGGCGTGGAATAAGGAGTGAGGCAGTGTGGGATAAGGAGCCAGGGTGCGTGGAATAATGAGACAGGCAGCGTGGTATAATGAGGCAGGCAGCGTGGGATAAGGAGACAGGCGACGTGGAATAAGGAGTCAGGCAGCGTGGTATAAGGAGACAGGCGGCGTGGTATAAGGAGACAGGCGGCGTGGTATAAGGAGACAGGCGGCATGGAATAAGGAGTGAGGCAGTGTGGGATAAGGAGAGAGGCAGAGTGGTAAAAGGAGCCAGGCAGCGTGGTTTAATGAGAAAGGCAGCGTGGTATAATGAATAAGGCAGCGTGGTATAAGGAGACAGGCGGCGTGGTATAAGGAGACAGGCAGCGTGGGATAAGGAGACAGGCAGCGTGGTATAAGGAGTGAGGCGGCATGGTATAAGGAGACCTTTCAAGTGGTTGTGTGGTATAAGGAGACAGGCAGTGTGGTATAAGGAGACAGGCAGCGTGGTATAAGGAGACAGGTCGAGTGGTTGTGTGGTATAAGGAGACAGGCAGTGTGGTATAAGGAGAGAGGCGGCGTGGTATAAGGAGACAGGCGGCGTGGTATAAGGAGACAGGCGGCGTGGTATAAGGAGACAGGCGGCGTGGTATAAGGAGACAGGCGGCGTGGTATAAGGAGACAGGCGGCGTGGTATAAGGAGACAGGCGGCGTGGTATAAGGAGACAGGCGGCGTGGTATAAGGAGAGAGGCGGCGTGGTATAAGGAGACAGGCAGCGTGGTATAAGGAGACAGGCAGTGTGGGATAAGGAGAAGGCAGCGTGGTATAAGGAGAGAGGCAGCGTGGTAAAAGGAGCGAGGCAGCGTGGTTTAATGAGAAAGGCAGCGTGGTATAATGAATAAGGCAGCGTGGTATAAGGAGACAGGGTGCGTGGTATAAGGAGACAGGCAGCGTGGGATAAGGAGACAGGCAGCGTGGTATAAGGAGTGAGGCGGCATGGTATAAGGAGACCGGTCAAGTGGTTGTGTGGTATAAGGAGACAGGCAGCGTGGTATAAGGAGACAGGCAGCATGGTATAAGGAGACAGGTCGAGTGGTTGTGTGGTATAAGGAGACAGGCAGTGTGGTTTAATGAGAAAGGCAGCGTGGTATAATGAATAAGGCAGCGTGGTATAAGGAGACAGGGTGCGTGGTATAAGGAGACAGGTAGCGTGGTATAATGAGGCAGGCAGCGTGGGATAAGGAGTGAGGCAGCGTGGTATAAGGACACAGGCGACGTGGTATAAGGAGGCAGGCAGCGTGGTATAAGGAGGCAGGCAGCGTGGTATAAGGAGGCAGGCAGCGTGGTATAAGGAGGCAGGCAGCGTGGTATAAGGAGGCAGGCAGCGTGGTATAAGGAGACAGGCAGCGTGGTATAAGGAGACAGGCAGCGTGGTATAATGAGACAGGCAGCGTGATATAATGAGACAGGCAGCGTGGTATAAGGAGAGAGGCAGAGTGGTATAAGGAGTGAGGCAGCGTGGTATTAGGAGACAGGCAGCGTGGTATAAGGAGACAGGCAGCGTGGTATAAGGACACAGGCAGCGTGGTATAAGGAGACAGGCAGCGTGGTTGTGTGGTATAAGGAGACAGGCAGCGTGGTATAAGGAGACAGGCAGCGTGGTATAATGAGACAGGCAGCGTGGTATAAGGAGACAGGCAGCGTGGTCTAAGGAGAGAGGCGGCGTGGTATAAGGAGACAGGCGGCGTGGTATAATGAGACAGGCAGCGTGGTATAATGAGACAGGCAGCGTGGTATTAGGAGACAGGCGGCGTGGTCTAAGGAGAGAGGCGGCGTGGTATAAGGAGACAGGCAGCGTGGTATAATGAGACAGGCAGTGTGGTATAATGAGACAGGCAGCGTGGTATAAGGAGACAGGCAGCGTGGTATAATGAGAGAGGCAGCGTGGTATAAGGAGACAGGCAGTGTGGTATAAGGAGAGAGGCAGCGTGGTATAAGGAGAGAGGCAGCGTGGTATAAGGAGACAGGCAGCGTGGTATAAGGAGAGAGGCAGCGTGGTATAAGGAGAGAGGCAGAGTGGTATAAGGAGACAGGCAGCGTGGTATAAGGAGACAGGCAGCGTGGTATAAGGAGACAGGCAGCGTGGTATAAGGAGAGAGGCAGCGTGGTATAAGGAGAGAGGCAGCGTGGTATAAGGAGATAGGCAGCGTGGTATAAGGAGAGAGGCAGAGTGGTATAAGCAGACAGGCGGCGTGGTATAAGGAGACAGGCAGCGTGGTATAAGGAGAGAGGCAGCGTGGTATAAGGAGACAGGCAGCGTGGTATAAGGAGACAGGCAGCGTGGTATAAGGAGACAGGCAGCATGGTATAAGGAGACAGGCAGCGTGGTATAAGGAGAGAGGCAGCGTGGTATAATGAGACAGGCAGCGTGGTATAAGGAGAGAGGCAGCGTGGTATAAGGAGAGAGGCAGCGTGGTATAAGGAGACAGGCAGCGTGGTATAAGGAGAGAGGCAGCGTGGTATAAGGAGACAGGCAGCGTGGTATAAGGAGACAGGCAGCGTGGTATAAGGAGAGAGGCAGAGTGGTATAAGGAGAGAGGCGGCGTGGTATAAGGAGACAGGCAGCGTGGTATAAGGAGAGAGGCAGCGTGGTATAAGGAGAGAGGCAGCGTGGTATAAGGAGACAGGCAGCGTGGTATAAGGAGAGAGGCAGCGTGATATTAGGAGACAGGCAGCGTAGTATAAGGAGAGAGGCAGCGTGGTATAAGGAGTGAGGCAGCGTGGTATAAGGAGAAAGGCAGCGTGGTATAAGGAGACAGGCAGCGTGGTATAAGGAGAGAGGCAGCGTGGTATAAGGAGACAGGCAGCGTGGTATAAGGAGACAGGCAGCGTGGTATAAGGAGACAGGCAGCGTGGTATAATGAGACAGGCAGCGTGATATAATGAGACAGGCAGCGTGGTATAAGGAGAGAGGCAGCGTGGTATAAGGAGTGAGGCAGCGTTGTATTAGGAGACAGGCAGCGTGGTATAAGGAGACAGGCAGCGTGGTATAAGGACACAGGCAGCGTGGTATAAGGACACAGGCAGCGTGGTATAAGGAGACAGGCAGCGTGGTATAAGGAGAGATGCAGCGTGGGATAAGGACACAGGCAGCGTGGTATAATGAGGCAGGCGGCGTGGTATAAGGAGACAGGCAGCGTGGTATAATGAGACAGGCAGCGTGGTATAAGGAGACAGGCAGCGTGGCCTAAGGAGAGAGGCGGCGTGGTATAAGGAGACAGGCGGCGTGGTATAATGAGACAGGCAGCGTGGTATAATGAGACAGGCAGCGTGGTATTAGGAGACAGGCAGCGTGGTCTAAGGAGAGAGGCGGCGTGGTATAAGGAGACAGGCAGCGTGGTATAAGGAGAGATGCAGCGTGGGATAAGGACACAGGCAGCGTGGTATAAGGAGACAGGCGGCGTGGTATAAGGAGACAGGCAGCGTGGTATAAGGAGACAGGCGGCGTGGAATAAGGAGTGAGGCAGTGTGGGATAAGGAGCCAGGGTGCGTGGAATAATGAGACAGGCAGCGTGGTATAATGAGGCAGGCAGCGTGGGATAAGGAGACAGGCGACGTGGAATAAGGAGTCAGGCAGCGTGGTATAAGGAGACAGGCGGCGTGGTATAAGGAGACAGGCGGCGTGGTATAAGGAGACAGGCGGCATGGAATAAGGAGTGAGGCAGTGTGGGATAAGGAGAGAGGCAGAGTGGTAAAAGGAGCCAGGCAGCGTGGTTTAATGAGAAAGGCAGCGTGGTATAATGAATAAGGCAGCGTGGTATAAGGAGACAGGCGGCGTGGTATAAGGAGACAGGCAGCGTGGGATAAGGAGACAGGCAGCGTGGTATAAGGAGTGAGGCGGCATGGTATAAGGAGACCTTTCAAGTGGTTGTGTGGTATAAGGAGACAGGCAGTGTGGTATAAGGAGACAGGCAGCGTGGTATAAGGAGACAGGTCGAGTGGTTGTGTGGTATAAGGAGACAGGCAGTGTGGTATAAGGAGAGAGGCGGCGTGGTATAAGGAGACAGGCGGCGTGGTATAAGGAGACAGGCGGCGTGGTATAAGGAGACAGGCGGCGTGGTATAAGGAGACAGGCGGCGTGGTATAAGGAGACAGGCGGCGTGGTATAAGGAGACAGGCGGCGTGGTATAAGGAGACAGGCGGCGTGGTATAAGGAGAGAGGCGGCGTGGTATAAGGAGACAGGCAGCGTGGTATAAGGAGACAGGCAGTGTGGGATAAGGAGAAGGCAGCGTGGTATAAGGAGAGAGGCAGCGTGGTAAAAGGAGCGAGGCAGCGTGGTTTAATGAGAAAGGCAGCGTGGTATAATGAATAAGGCAGCGTGGTATAAGGAGACAGGGTGCGTGGTATAAGGAGACAGGCAGCGTGGGATAAGGAGACAGGCAGCGTGGTATAAGGAGTGAGGCGGCATGGTATAAGGAGACCGGTCAAGTGGTTGTGTGGTATAAGGAGACAGGCAGCGTGGTATAAGGAGACAGGCAGCATGGTATAAGGAGACAGGTCGAGTGGTTGTGTGGTATAAGGAGACAGGCAGTGTGGTTTAATGAGAAAGGCAGCGTGGTATAATGAATAAGGCAGCGTGGTATAAGGAGACAGGGTGCGTGGTATAAGGAGACAGGTAGCGTGGTATAATGAGGCAGGCAGCGTGGGATAAGGAGTGAGGCAGCGTGGTATAAGGACACAGGCGACGTGGTATAAGGAGGCAGGCAGCGTGGTATAAGGAGGCAGGCAGCGTGGTATAAGGAGGCAGGCAGCGTGGTATAAGGAGGCAGGCAGCGTGGTATAAGGAGGCAGGCAGCGTGGTATAAGGAGACAGGCAGCGTGGTATAAGGAGACAGGCAGCGTGGTATAATGAGACAGGCAGCGTGATATAATGAGACAGGCAGCGTGGTATAAGGAGAGAGGCAGAGTGGTATAAGGAGTGAGGCAGCGTGGTATTAGGAGACAGGCAGCGTGGTATAAGGAGACAGGCAGCGTGGTATAAGGACACAGGCAGCGTGGTATAAGGAGACAGGCAGCGTGGTTGTGTGGTATAAGGAGACAGGCAGCGTGGTATAAGGAGACAGGCAGCGTGGTATAATGAGACAGGCAGCGTGGTATAAGGAGACAGGCAGCGTGGTCTAAGGAGAGAGGCGGCGTGGTATAAGGAGACAGGCGGCGTGGTATAATGAGACAGGCAGCGTGGTATAATGAGACAGGCAGCGTGGTATTAGGAGACAGGCGGCGTGGTCTAAGGAGAGAGGCGGCGTGGTATAAGGAGACAGGCAGCGTGGTATAATGAGACAGGCAGTGTGGTATAATGAGACAGGCAGCGTGGTATAAGGAGACAGGCAGCGTGGTATAATGAGAGAGGCAGCGTGGTATAAGGAGACAGGCAGTGTGGTATAAGGAGAGAGGCAGCGTGGTATAAGGAGAGAGGCAGCGTGGTATAAGGAGACAGGCAGCGTGGTATAAGGAGAGAGGCAGCGTGGTATAAGGAGAGAGGCAGAGTGGTATAAGGAGACAGGCAGCGTGGTATAAGGAGACAGGCAGCGTGGTATAAGGAGACAGGCAGCGTGGTATAAGGAGAGAGGCAGCGTGGTATAAGGAGAGAGGCAGCGTGGTATAAGGAGATAGGCAGCGTGGTATAAGGAGAGAGGCAGAGTGGTATAAGCAGACAGGCGGCGTGGTATAAGGAGACAGGCAGCGTGGTATAAGGAGAGAGGCAGCGTGGTATAAGGAGACAGGCAGCGTGGTATAAGGAGACAGGCAGCGTGGTATAAGGAGACAGGCAGCATGGTATAAGGAGACAGGCAGCGTGGTATAAGGAGAGAGGCAGCGTGGTATAATGAGACAGGCAGCGTGGTATAAGGAGAGAGGCAGCGTGGTATAAGGAGAGAGGCAGCGTGGTATAAGGAGACAGGCAGCGTGGTATAAGGAGAGAGGCAGCGTGGTATAAGGAGACAGGCAGCGTGGTATAAGGAGACAGGCAGCGTGGTATAAGGAGAGAGGCAGAGTGGTATAAGGAGAGAGGCGGCGTGGTATAAGGAGACAGGCAGCGTGGTATAAGGAGAGAGGCAGCGTGGTATAAGGAGAGAGGCAGCGTGGTATAAGGAGACAGGCAGCGTGGTATAAGGAGAGAGGCAGCGTGATATTAGGAGACAGGCAGCGTAGTATAAGGAGAGAGGCAGCGTGGTATAAGGAGTGAGGCAGCGTGGTATAAGGAGAAAGGCAGCGTGGTATAAGGAGACAGGCAGCGTGGTATAAGGAGAGAGGCAGCGTGGTATAAGGAGACAGGCAGCGTGGTATAAGGAGACAGGCAGCGTGGTATAAGGAGACAGGCAGCGTGGTATAATGAGACAGGCAGCGTGATATAATGAGACAGGCAGCGTGGTATAAGGAGAGAGGCAGCGTGGTATAAGGAGTGAGGCAGCGTTGTATTAGGAGACAGGCAGCGTGGTATAAGGAGACAGGCAGCGTGGTATAAGGACACAGGCAGCGTGGTATAAGGACACAGGCAGCGTGGTATAAGGAGACAGGCAGCGTGGTATAAGGAGAGATGCAGCGTGGGATAAGGACACAGGCAGCGTGGTATAATGAGGCAGGCGGCGTGGTATAAGGAGACAGGCAGCGTGGTATAATGAGACAGGCAGCGTGGTATAAGGAGACAGGCAGCGTGGCCTAAGGAGAGAGGCGGCGTGGTATAAGGAGACAGGCGGCGTGGTATAATGAGACAGGCAGCGTGGTATAATGAGACAGGCAGCGTGGTATTAGGAGACAGGCAGCGTGGTCTAAGGAGAGAGGCGGCGTGGTATAAGGAGACAGGCAGCGTGGTATAAGGAGAGATGCAGCGTGGGATAAGGACACAGGCAGCGTGGTATAATGAGACAGGCAGCGTGGTATAAGGAGACAGGCAGCGTGGTATAATGGGACAGGCAGCGTGGTATAAGGAGACAGGCAGCGTGGCCTAAGGAGAGAGGCGGCGTGGTATAAGGAGACAGGCGGCGTGGTATAATGAGACAGGCAGCGTGGTATAATGAGACAGGCAGCGTGGTATTAGGAGACAGGCAGCGTGGTCTAAGGAGAGAGGCGGCGTGGTATAAGGAGACAGGCAGCGTGGTATAAGGAGACAGGCAGCGTGGTATAATGAGAGAGGCAGCGTGGTATAAGGAGACAGGCAGTGTGGTATAAGGAGAGAGGCAGCGTGGTATAAGGAGAGAGGCAGCGTGGTATAAGGAGACAGGCAGCGTGGTATAAGGAGAGAGGCAGCGTGGTATAAGGAGAGAGGCAGAGTGGTATAAGGAGACAGGCAGCGTGGTATAAGGAGACAGGCAGCGTGGTATAAGGAGACAGGCAGCGTGGTATAAGGAGACAGGCAGCGTGGTATAAGGAGATAGGCAGCGTGGTATAAGGAGAGAGGCAGAGTGGTATAAGGAGAGAGGCAGAGTGGTATAAGGAGACAGGCAGCGTGGTATAAGGAGAGAGGCAGCGTGGTATAAGGAGAGAGGCAGCGTGGTATAAGGAGACAGGCAGCGTGGTATAAGGAGACAGGCAGCGTGGTATAAGGAGTGAGGCAGCGTGGTATAATGAGACAGGAAGCGTGGTATAATGAGACAGGCAGCGTGGTATAAGGAGACAGGCAGCATGGTATAAGGAGACAGGCAGCGTGGTATAAGGAGACAGGCAGTGTGGTATAAGGAGAGAGGCAGTGTGGTATAAGGAGAGGCAGCGTGGTATAAGGAGAGAGGCAGCGTGGTATAAGGAGACAGGCAGCGTGGTATAAGGAGAGAGGCAGCGTGGTATAAGGAGAGGCAGCGTGGTATAAGGAGAGAGGCAGCGTGGTATAAGGAGACAGGCAGCGTGGTATAAGGAGACAGGCAGCGTGGTATGTTGAGCTTGTCGGCCCCATCAGCGGTCTGTCAGAAGGATGTATCAGGAGCAGACGGAGCGTGACCAACGTTGTGTCAGCAGCTAACTAACCCAGTACTCCCTCCCTGGAGGAGCTAACACTGACAGCCATGCAGCCTCTACAGTCAGCAGCATCTCCTCTCTGTCACGCTGACACACACACACTTTATGTCTAGTCTACACATCATCGTATTTGAACATCTTTTGCATTTTTCGTTCAAACTGCTTCAGATCTAACTTCTCTTATCCATTAAACACAAAGATCAACGCAACATGTAACAATTTCAAAGATTTTATAGTTTATGTAATGAAATCAGTCAATTTAAATAAATAAATTAGACCCTAATCTTTGGATTTCACTTGACTGGGAATACAGATATGCATCTGTTGGTCAGATACCTTTAAAAAAAATGGCAGTGGCATGGATCAGAAAACCAGTCAGTATCTGGTGTGACCCACCATTTGCCTCATGCAGCGTGACACATCTCCTTCACATAGAGTTGATCAGGGTGTTTATTGTGGCCAGTGGAATGTTGTCCCACTCCTCTTCAATGGATGTGCAAAGTTGCTGGATATTGGCGGGAACTGGAACACGCTGTCGTACATGTTGATCCAGAGCATCCCAAACATGCTCAATGGGTGACAAGTCAGGTGAGTATGGAAGAACTGGGACATTTTCAGCTTCCAGTTATTGTGTACAGATCCTTGCGATGTGGGGCCGTGCATTATCATGCTGAAACATGAGGTGATGGCGGGTGATGAATGGCACGACAATGGTCCTCAGGATCTCGTTACGGTCTCTTTGTGCAATCAAATTGTCATCGATAAAACACAATTGGGTTCGTTATCCGTAGCTTATGCCTGCCCATACTTTAACCCCACCACTACCATGGTGCACTCTGTTCACAACGTTGACATCAGCATACCGCTCGGCCACACAACGCCATACACGCTGCCATCTGCCCGGTACAGTGGAAACTGGGATTCATCCGTGAAGAGCTCACTTCTCCAGCGTGCCAGTGGCCATCGAAGGTGAGCCTTTGTCCACTGAAGTCAGTTACGACACCGAACTTCAGTCAGGTCATGTCCCTGGTGAGGACGATGAGCACGCAGATGAGCTTTCGAGACGGTTTCTGACAGTTTGTGCAGAAATTATTCAATTGTGCAATCCCACAGTTTCATCAAGTGTCTGGGTGGCTGATCTCAGACGATCCCGCAGGTGAAGAAGTCGGATGTGGAGGTCCTGGGCTGGTGTGGTTACACGTGGTCTGCGGTTGTGAGGCCGGATGGACATACTTTCAAATTCACTAAAACAACATTGGAGGCGGTTTATGGTAGAGAAATGAACATCCAATTCTCTGGCAACAGCTATGGTGGACATTCCTGTAGTCAGTACGCCAATTACACACTCCCTCAAAACTTGAGACATCTGTGGCATTGTGTTGTGTGACAAAACTGCCCATTTTAGAATTGCCTTATACGTAATGATTATGCTGTTTAATCAGCTTCTTGTTATGCCACAGCTGTCAGGTGGATGGATCATCTCGGCAAAGGAGAAATGCTCACTAAAAAGGATCTAAGCAAATTTGTTTAAGGAATAAGCTATTTGTGCGTATGGAAAATTTCAGGAATGTTTTATTTCAGCTCATGAAACATGCGACCAACAGTTTACATGTTGCGTTTTTTTGTTCAGTGTAGATCAAATACGCTCTGGACAGTGAACATCAAATGATTTAATGACAAATTAAGAGAAGTAAGCCACCTGCTGTCATAGAATGTTTTATTCTCTAAGGTATTATAAATTACACACCACACACAAGCACTTTACCATAACAGTATTCATGTCCTGAGATCACCTCGTGACTTCACAGATTTGATTGACAGGGAGAGACCTCCTCTGATGATTTACTTGCACACTGAGTTTAAAGCACCAATAGGTAAGAGCACATGTTCTGACATCAAAAACAAGGCCCAGATTGAATACTTCGAAAACACATCCTTCCCTTCAATAATCACAGATTTGAAATGACTCTGGATTGTCAGCCATGAAGTGGAAGCAATCGGTCAGCTATTCAATAGAGTCAGATCAGAGATGAAGTCAAGCAATGATGGAAGGAAGGAAGCAAGGAAGGAAGGATGCATTGTCAAAGTATTGGAACAAGGCCATGTTCTTGATACAGACCACAAGAGAAAAATTATAGTGCCTTTTTACAAAGCTCACTAGAGTGTGGATCAGTAGTAATAAGAAAACTAAATGTATGAAAGCAAGATATATACAATAAAAAAGGACTTGTACAAAAAAAAACAGGCTCAATCGATATAATTAGTGTAGAAAATGTCCTAAACAGTATTGAACTTGATAGTAAACATAGTCGACAGATGCTATTCTGACAAATGCCTTTGGTCAAGGTTTGAATTACTCATTTGCTCTAGAAAAACAGTGAGCGCTGTTACCCTCAATAAAGTTTCAGATTTGCTAGGGCGTTGTGGACAGGGATGGCGGATGGGGGGAAGCATCTCCCTCTGATTCCAAAGGTTGCAAGTTCGAATACAGCAATGGAAAGTTAAGCCTAACCCAAACCTTATCCCTTACCTTAACAATTCAGTTAATACCTAAACTTAAGAATATGGAGTTAATGCCTGGACTTAACCTTAAACAATTTCAAAATGGACGTTTGAGAAACATGGATGAACGTCTAAATCTGACGTGAGACTGAGCTGGTTGAGGCAAAGATCCCTATCATTTGGATCTTTCCTTAGCTTTCCCACATTTTCCTTAGTATATGTCCCCTTAAAAACATTAAAGCTGGAATCCTTAGTGGTGAAACAGCCACTTCCGTTTGTGATATTACAACAACAAAGAAGTTACTGGAAACGACCAACAGTTCTCCCCCTCAGACATCAGTGCAAGCGCGATAGAAGAGCACAATATGTCCTGCTATTAGTTTTACCATGCTGTGTGACGCTCCTCAGCCCGGACAACAACAACAAAAACAGTAGTGGGTAGGCTTCCCCATACTGCGGACTCCACCTTTAAGGCTTTAGTTAGTCCAAATACACAGGTTTAGACCGCTACATTTTTACATTTTAGTCAACAGACGCTCTTACCCAGAGCGACTTACAAGAGCAAATTAGGGTTAAGTGCGTTGCTGAAGGGCATAGAGAGATTTTTCACCCAGTCGGCTCAGAGATTCGAACCAGCAACCTTTAGGTTACTGGCCCAACGCTCTTAATCGCTAGTGTCCCTGCCGCCCGAACTTCACAGGGAAAAATACATGCACTTTGTTTAAGACGACAGAACACAATCATGACCATTTGCAGAGTGCCACGACATCAGCAAAGCCAAAGACTAATTGGGCACTTAGAAATACAAAACCAATTCACTGTGTTTGACAACATCCCTGTAGAATCACAACAGATAATGCTGGTGCATTTCATTATAGCATAGATTTTCCTAGTTAAAAAGAGCATAGAAAAATCTGTCCATTGCATGCAATTTACCCCAGTGCAGTAAGAATCAAATGCTTTTTGTCTATGACTGGAACGAATTGCAAAACTCGCTGAAGTTGGAGACTTTTATCTCCCTCACCAACTTCAAACATCTGCTATCTGAGCAACTAACCGATCGCTGCAGCTGTACATAGACTATTGGTAAATAGCCCACCCATTTTCACCTACCTCATCCCCATACTGTTTTTATTTATTTATTTTTCTGCTCTTTTGCACACCAATATCTCTACCTGTACATAACCATCTGATCATTTATCACTCCAGTGTTAATCTGCATAATTGTAATTATTTGCCTACCTTCTCATGCCTTTTGCACACAATGTATATATAGACTCCCCTTTTTTCTACTGTGTTATTGACTTGTTAATTGTTTACTCCATGTGTAACTCTGTGTTTTCTGTTCACACTGCTATGCTTTATCTTGGCCAGATCACAGTTGCAAATGAGAACTTGTTCTCAACTAGCCTACCTGGTTAAATAAAGGTGAAATAAAAAAAAATATGGTCCCCTGATACAATAAGAAAAGCAGAATAGTTCATTTTGTCAGGATATCAATTTTGTTCTGATTGTTTTGACTGTTATGGCATGCAGAAGGCAGAGCAGGAGAAATTATGTATTTTGTTGTGATTGTTTGACTGTTATGGCATGCAGAAGGCAGAGCAGGAGAAATGATGTATTTAATGTGATTGTTTGACTGTTATGGCATGCAGAAGGCAGAGCAGGAGAAATGATGTATTTAATGTGATTGTTTGACTGTTATGGCATGCTGAAGGCAGAGCAGGAGAAATGATGTATTTAATGTGATTGTTTGACTGTTATGGCATGCAGAAGGCAGAGCAGGAGAAATGATGTATTTAATGTGATTGTTTGACTGTTGTGGCATGCAGAAGGCAGAGCAGGAGAAATGATGTATTTTGTTCTGATTGTTTGACTGTTGTGGCATGCAGAAGGCAGAGCAGGAGAAATGATGTATTTAATGTGATTGTTTGACTGTTGTGGCATGCAGAAGGCAGAGCAGGAGAAATGATGTATTTAATGTGATTGTTTGACTGTTGTGGCATGCAGAAGGCAGAGCAGGAGAAATGATGTATTTTGTTGTGATTGTTTGACTGTTGTGGCATGCAGAAGGCAGAGCAGGAGAAATGATGTATTTAATGTGATTGTTTGACTGTTGTGGCATGCAGAAGGCAGAGCAGGAGAAATTATGTATTTAATGTGATTGTTTGACTGTTATGGCATGCAGAAGGCAGAGCAGGAGAAATTATGTATTTAATGTGATTGTTTGACTGTTATGGCATGCAGAAGGCAGAGCAGGAGAAATTATGTATTTAATGTGATTGTTTGACTGTTGTGGCATGCAGAAGGCAGAGCAGGAGAAATTATGTATTTAATGTGATTGTTTGACTGTTGTGGCATGCAGAAGGCAGAGCAGGAGAAATTATGTATTTAATGTGATTGTTTGACTGTTATGGCATGCAGAAGGCAGAGCAGGAGAAATTATGTATTTAATGTGATTGTTTGACTGTTGTGGCATGCAGAAGGCAGAGCAGGAGAAATGATGTATTTAATGTGATTGTTTGACTGTTATGGCATGCAGAAGGCAGAGCAGGAGAAATGATGTATTTAATGTGATTGTTTGACTGTTATGGCATGCAGAAGGCAGAGCAGGAGAAATGATTGTCCTTTAGCAGATCTCCTACTCTAATCTGAGAACGCAGGCTAAAGCAACATGGCAGATGACTAACAGACATTGGCTCTCACCTGTCTGGCTCTTTCAGATCAATGCAAGGAGAGGAGACGAGAATTATTTCCATTATTGAGCTACGCCCCCTTTAGACTAATGAGCTATAAGGAAACCACTTTAGACTAATGAGCTATGCCTCCTCATTCCACCTTCTTCAGGATGTAGAGGATTCCGATATTGTCGATGGTGACGAAGGTGGAGAAGTCAGGTGACACGTGGATCCTTTTCAGATTGGCTCCTGTCGGGTAGAAGGTCTGGAGGGCCTCTCCTTTCTCCACGTTCCACCACTATGAGGGAGAGCGAGAGAGAGAGCAGGGGCAAGAGGGAGAGAGAATGAGAGAGGGTGAGAGAGACAGACAGTGAGAGAGTTATCAGTTTAAGTGTCTCTCTAAGCTCCTACCACTGATGTACAGTACCCTGTAAGAGCCCTTCTAATAAATAGATCAGTGATGCAGTTTGGTCTTGTCAGCCACACACACAGTTTTGCTAACCAATTCTGTTTAATGCGACCTGCTAAGCTGTAATTTTTTCATTGAAGTTCCACCTCAGGAATCCACTATCAAAAGGCACCAAGTCAATCATATCAAGTGTGCGCGCAGGAGGTGTCTCAAACGAAGACATGCCAATCTTCCACATTTCCCAGAATAATATTCATATTCGCTCTTTTATCAAGCCAATGAAAACAGACAGCATCATCAAACCACTTATCTCCCTGCAGAACATATTTCCACTTCCTCAATTCCATTAGTGGAAGGGAGAAACCTAGCAGCTTCTAAGACCCAGCTGTTATTGTGGGTCTGAGGAAAAACCAAGCCAAGTCTGACTGTAAGACCCAGCTGTTATTGTGGGTCTGAGGAAAAACCAGGACAAGTCAGACTGTAAGACCCAGCTGTTATTGTGGGTCTGAGCAAAAACCAGGACAAGTCAGAAGAATACACAGCTGTTATTGTGGGTCTGAGGAAAAACCAGGACAAGTCAGACTGTAAGACCCAGATGTTATTGTGGGTCTGAGGAAAAACCAGGACAAGTCAGACTGTAAGACCCAGATGTTATTGTGGGTCTGAGGAAAAACCAGGACAAGTCAGACTGTAAGACCCAGATGTTATTGTGGGTCTGAGGAAAAACCAGGACAAGTCAGACTGTAAGACCCAGATGTTATTGTGGGTCTGAGGAAAAACCAGGACAAGTCTGTCTCCGAGAGAGTGTATGCAGCGTCAATTGTTGCAGAATTAGTAGTATCCTTGTACCATCGTGCTCAAGTACACACATACATTCTCACACGCAGACACATGTACGCACGCACAAACTCACCACAGACACAGAAATATTAATGAATCATACAAACTCCTCAAACACACAAAAGGGGTCTCATTTTCCATTCCCCTGCAAGTACAGCTTGCAAATGAGGCCCCTTTTGTGTGTTTGAGGAGTTTGTAGCATTCATTCATATTTGTGTGTGTGGTGTGTCTGACTGTCTGCCACTCTGTACCCCCCTATCTCTAGTCTATGAGTGTGAGGCCCATGCTGTGTAATGGCTCGGTCTGTACACTACAAACCTCTGCAGGGGTTTTGGCCACGGTCTGTGGAATACCAACACCACTGTGTGAGCAGCGTATGGAGCAGGCTGCAGTGAAGTGGGGTGACTGAGCTCCATAAGGCCTCAAGCTGACTATTCTAGATCTATGAAGACTGAGGAATGGAGAGTCTCATTAAAACAAATAGGAGGAACAACAGGATGTCTGTTTTGACTTAATGAGGTATGCTTCTGTGGAGAAGAGAAGGAGAGATGGAGGGAAGGAGAGATGGAGAAGGTCCGGTAGGCGATTCCCTTTCAGATCCCCGTGTGTCACTCACTCACTCACACACAGGTTACATAACCATGCAACACAACAAGACAAAGGTCTTCAATATTTAACACCACTAAGATCTCTCCCTCTATCTCTCTCCCCATCTCTCATTTTATTCTCTCCCCCCTCCTTTCTTTCACACACCCTCCATTTCCATATAAATATTTGGAGAGAGAGGAGAGCTAGTGAGGCGAGTTAATAATAAATAAACCCTGTACTGTAGCTGTAAGACTGCTGATTCTAATCCCAGACTGGGCAACACAGATATGGACCCATGGATATAGATAGTTACTGCTTTCAGCAATGCTCTCAACCCTAGATAACTCTAGGTAGTGCTGTACTTGGAGTGGTGTGTATGTGTATGTGTATGTGTGTGTGTGTGTGTGCGTGCGTGCGTGCGTGTACGTGCGTGTGTGAGTGCGTGTGTGCATGTGTCCTGCCTGTTGACAACAGAGAGAAGGTTTTTGTAGTAACAGATGGATATAAAAATAAAGTACTATTCTTCCTATTTGACAGATTTCCGTGATGGAGGAGGTGGTACCACATACTGAGAGGAGGGGGAGGCAGGGAGGGAAGTGTGATTAAGTCTCAGAGGAAAGAAAAACAGCTCCCCACACACACACACACTCATGGGTGCACAAAAACTCCTAGTCTCTCAAACTCATCAATCTCTCTTGTAAATATCCTTTGATCGAAAGGCCACCAGCAAGGGATGAGAATAAAGACAAGACCACCAGCAAGGGATGAGAATAAAGACAAGACCACCAGCAAGGGATGAGAATAAAGACAAGACCACCAGCAAGGGATGAGAATAATGACAGACCACCAGCAAGGGATGAGAATAAAGACAAGACCACCAGCAAGGGATGAGAATAAAGATAGACAACCAGCAAGGGATGAGAATAAAGACAGACAACCAGCAAGGGATGAGTATAAAGACAGACAACCAGCAAGGGATTAGAATAAAGACAAGACCACCAGCAAGGGATGAGAATAAAGACAGACAACCAGCAAGGGATTAGAATAAAGACAAGACCACCAGCAAGGGATGAGTATAAAGACAGACAACCAGCAAGGGATTAGAATAAAGACAAGACCACCAGCAAGGGATGAGAATAAAGACAGACCACCAGCAAGGGATGAGAATAAAGACAAGACCACCAGCAAGGGATGAGAATAAAGACAGACAACCAGCAAGGGATGAGAATAAAGACAAGACCACCAGCAAGGGATGAGAATAAAGACAGACCACCAGCAAGGGGTGAGAATAAAGACAGACAACCAGCAAGGGATGAGAATAAAGACAGACAACCAGCAAGGGATGAGAATAAAGAGACCACCAGCAAGGGATGAGAATAAAGACAGACAACCAGCAAGGGATGAGAATAAAGACAGACCACCAGCAAGGGATGAGAATAAAGACAGACCACCAGCAAGGGATGAGAATAAAGACAGACAACCAGCAAGGGATGAGAATAAAGACAGACAACCAGCAAGGGATGAGAATAAAGACAGACCACCAGCAAGCGGTGAGAATAAAGACAGACCACCAGCAAGGGGTGAGAATAAAGACAGACCACCAGCAAGGGGTGAGAATAAAGACAGACAACCAGCAAGGGATGAGAATAAAGAGACCACCAGCAAGGGATTAGAAGCGACCGAATAAAGAGAACGAGAATGACACAGAGGAGAAGAGAGGACTTAACTCCACATCCTCCAAACTCTAACCCCAGAGAGAGAGAGAAAAGAGAGAGAGAGGAGAGAAAATGTGGTTCCTGCTAAAGGCGTCAGCATGCCACAGTTCGGCTGATGCCTAGCCGAACACGGCTAGCCGAACCGAACGAGTGTGCTCGCATACTGCCTTGAAAGACCTATGCTTGAAAAAGGAGGAAAATGCAGAAATTGTACTGTTTGTCCATTTTGACATGCCGTAGCCAGGATATACTTCCTCAAAATAGTCTGAATTATTCCAAGAAATCCGTCATTAATTTTGACGTTTTGCCGAAGAGATCTTAGTCATGCAATTTTACATCTAAGATGTTTGGTGCAGTATTTTTCTGTGTGTTGGGGGCAGTGTGTCCATGTGGTGTACATGATGCAGGGGAAGACAGGGGCAAGGGAGGGAACGAACATGACAGGGACAGAGTCACTGTACTATAGGTACACACAGACACACACTACAAGAGGAGCCTTATTTGACAAAGGTCTAATGACCACCAAGAGAATACTGCAGTATAAGTCATGATGGAATGTGTGTGTGTCCTCTATAGAACAGATGGTGCTGCTGATATGAACACTATTACTGTGCTGCCATTGATTTATGATGGTGTTAGCGAAGCAGAAAGATGCAATGTCCTGGTGTGTGTGTGTGTGTGCGCGCATACGTGTACTGTAAGCTGTTTTTGTTTGTGTGCGTGTGTTTGTACTTGGGTGTGTGTGTGTGTGTGCCATCTTGAGATCTCATGAGTTAGAAAACTTTCCAATCCAACAGCACAGCTTGCTGCCCCCTCCTGCCAAGTCTTCTAAAATTAACACTGATGATGATGATGATGATGATATCTGCATGGATATACTAATATAGAATAACAACCAGTCTAACACACACACTGACTAAATGTGTTAGTATATGTACTGTGTGTGTGTCTAGTGAGTATTAGCTTATGCTAGAGTGCATACAGTACACTAGAGCCTGTGTGTGTCAGTATGTTAATATGCAGGCTTGTATACTGAGAGTATGTGTGTGTGTGTGTGTCAGTATGTGAATATGCAGGCTTGTATACTGAGAGTATGTGTGTGTGTGTGTGTCAGTATGTGAATATGCAGGCTTGTATACTGAGAGTATGTGTGTCAGTATGTTAATATGCAGGCTTGCATACTGAGCGTATGTGTGTGTGTGTGTGTCAGTATGTTAATATGCAGGCTTGTATACTGAGCGTATGTGTGTGTGTGTGTCAGTATGTGAATATGCAGGCTTGTATACTGAGAGTATGTGTGTGTGTGTCAGTATGTTAACATGCAGGCTTGTATACTGAGAGTATGTGTGTGTGTCAGTATGTTAATATGCAGGCTTGTATACTGAGAGTATGTGTGTGTGTGTGTGTCAGTATGTGAATATGCAGGCTTGTATACTGAGAGTATGTGTGTGTGTGTCAGTATGTTAATATGCAGGCTTGTATACTGAGCGTATGTGTGTGTGTGTCAGTATGTTAATATGCAGGCTTGTATACTGAGAGTATGTGTGTGTGTGTGAGTATGTTAATATGCAGGCTTGTATACTGAGAGTATGTGTGTGTGTCAGTATGTGTAGAAACAACCATAACCCAGTCCACTGGAATAAACTGGCTGTGACAGGTGCTTCCAGCTTTTGCAGAGCTGAGCAGGTCTGTCTATTGAAGCTGCCCAGGGAAAAACTCAAGACTTACATGATAGAAACACAGCCTGCCTGGCCCAGTCACAACACAACAGAGTGTGTGTGAGTGAGAGAGAGATAATTGGATGGGAGGAGAGAGAGAGAAATAGGGAAAGAGAGAGATGGAGAGGCAGGTGTTTATATGTGGATGAACAATCTTGCTCTTGTTCAACTCCTACAGGCTCTGGGACAAGGTAGCCACAGGAAAGGAGATGGAGGGAGAGAGATGATCAAATAAAAGGTGAGAGAACTGTGGGTGAACTAGGTGAATACCAGTACACTGTAGGCCTATATTACAACTGTACACTGATGTACCAAATATGAACACCACCTCCCTCAATGTTGTCCTCAGAACAGCCTCAATTCATCAGGACATGGACTCTACAAGGTGTCAGAAGCGTTCCTCAGGGATGCTGGCCCATGTTGACTCCAATGCTTCCCACAGTTGTGTCAAGTTGGCTGGATGGCCTTTGGGTGGTGGACCAATCCTGACACACACGGGAAACTGTGGAGCGTGAAAAACACAGCAGAGTTGCCGTTCTTGACTCAAACTGGTGCGTCTGGCACCTACTACCATACCCCGTTCAAAGGCACTTAAATATTCACCCTCTGAATGGTACACATACACAATCCATGTCTAAATTGTCTCAAGGCTTGAAAATCCTTCTTTAACCTGCCTCCTCCCCTTCATCTACACTGATTGAAGTGGATTTAACAGGTGACATCAATAAGCTTTTACCTGAAATCACCTGGTCAGTCTGTCATGGAAAGAGCATGTTCTTAATGTTTTGTACACTCAAGTGTGTGTGTGTGTGTGTGTGTGTGTCAGCACCCAGAACCAAGCGGAGAGAGAGGGAAACGCTGTCTGACACAACGGCTGCATTATTCAACAAAGGCTCCACCTAATGAAATATTGATGCAGTTAATTCTTTAACTCCTCCATCTCTCTCATCCCTTCCTCCCTTTCTCTCCCTCTCCTCTCTCTCTCGGAAAGGACGGCATTGTCTCAATTTCTATATGCATATGTACTCTCTGTCCTGGCAAGGCCGTGTGTGTGTGTGTCTGTTTCTCTCCTGTCTCCACCTACCTCTCCCACTCTTCCCTAACCCTCTACCTTTGTGTGTGTCGGTCTGTCTGCGTGTCTGTCCGTCTGCGTGTGTGTGTCTGCGTGTGTGTGTGTCTGCGTGTGTGTGTGTCTGCGTGTCTCTCTCTCCACCTACCTTTCCCTCTCTTCCCTAACTCTCTCCCACATCTTGCCTCTCTTTTTCTCCATCTCTTCCCAGGGTGTAAGGTATAACATGCCCCCTCCCTCTCCCACAGACAAAGACAATTAACCCAGGTTTAATGAGAGGAGCATCGGAACAACAGGCTTTGGGGGGGATAAATATTTCACTATATCATGTTGTGTTTACGCCATGAGCCTGAGAAGAGATATACTGTAGCTAGGCCAAACTCAGGGCTGCCAACCAAATGGCACCCTATTCCCTTTATAGTGCACTGCTTGGATAGGGCTCTGGTCAAAAGTAGTGTACTATAAACAGAATAGGATAGCTTTTGGGACGTAGCAAAAGCTGAACAAGGCTAGATCACGGCTCTAGCTGAAGAAGAAGGAGAATACTTTATTAGTTCAACCGAGACAGAAATGAGTCTTCTGCTTTTACCAAACCGCACGGTTTCATCACTGCTTGATGAAAGATCTGTCTCTCTGTCTGTCTGTTAGAGACCGACTGTCTGCACTCCTAAACTACCAGTCATTTTGTACCAGACAGATCATGCTTTACACATTAGAATGTATAGATGTGTGTGTGTGTGTTTGTGTGTGTGTGTTTGTATGTATATATGTGTGTGTACGTACACGCAAACACACATTAAGTTGGAGAAGCTGGAGCAGAGAGCAGTCAATGAGCAGTTTGGGTGGTCCTTACTCAAGGGAACGGTGACAATAGCTGGCTCTTTCAAACACCGAGATGTATCTTTTGATCTTGGAATAAGAAAAATATGAACACACAAATATAATAACTGTACTGTGTCTGATCGTAATTCTATCCGAAATACACATTTAATTTATACAAAAACACAAGCCTAAAAACAAAACCTCAAACAACAAAATCACAAAAAACACCCACCCCAAACCCACATACACACAAAGCCACCACATAGCACAGAACTGTGATTTAAAGTATGTGATGTGACAGGTAGTGTGCGTGTATTTTATGAGGCATGTCTCTGCTCTGCGTGGAGTGTGGCATGGCTCTCCTGCAGCTTCTCTGTTGGGAACTATCAGTACGTGGTGTTATGGCTGGGGAGGAACAACAGATCTACACTGACAAGGTTCTCTCGTACTGACTCGCTCCACCATGTCTTATCGGATGACTTCATCCAATCTATTTACCGACATAGACTGTGGTGTAAGAATGCTGTATCTACAAGCATTAGAAAATGCACCGTTGTCATGGGAAGGCAACGGAGAGCCTTTTTATTACTAAACTAGGTGTTTGTGACGTTACATCGGGAGACTTGAACGGACCAATCAGCATAATTTACATTTCTCGTCCAATATTGTTAGCCGACTGACTATTAAACATTATTAACAGGGTTTCAGCAACAAGATATTTACAGATGGATTATTTAGCTTTATGGGGGACACAGATCACACAATTTACCTCCATCTCTCTCTTTAACTCTCACCCTTCTCTATGATTCTCTCCCTCACGAATATACTCTTTCTTTTCTCCCCCTTTCCACCTTTCCAGGGGAAGGTCATATTAACCTTGACTCCTCTCACTCTCCTCATTGGCCACCTGGGTCTTGTTAGCGCACATTTAACAACCATAACACACACACAGACAGAGACAGAAAGGAGAGAGAGGAGCAGAAAGCTCTCATTTTATCCAATTCTTACCGAAGCAGAAGCTTATGATGAAGGAGAGAGAGATTGAGAGAGGGGTTCCAATGGGGAGATGAAAAGTGAAAAAAACAGAATGAACACCTGAGAGAAAGGGAGAGTGAGAAACAGACAGAGATAGAGACACACACAAAGTGAGCGAGTAAAAGAGAGTGAGAGAAAGACAGAGCGAGAGAGGAGAGATACCATTAGTGTGAGAGACGTCCTATGGGGAACAGAGAGATGGAGCGCAACAACAGCGAGTGTGAAAAGGTGAGATAAGGTTGGATGTCTTCTCTTGGTCTTCAATCACCTAGAGAAGAGAAGTGAGGTCTGACAACACTACCGACAGGCAACTGCCTTCATCTAAACTCCTCACATCCATCTACAGTACTGTGTGCGTGTCTACGTATGTGTGTGTGTGTGTGTGTGTGTGTGTGTGTGTGTGTGTGTCTGTACACGTGTGTCGGTGTGAGAGTAACTAGGGAAATGAATGAAGGTTAAATGAGGATGGTATGAGATCTGGGGATATATTTGATAAATGTGGGTATATTGAGAAAACAGAACATACAGTGTCTTCAGAAAGTAGTCATACCTGTTAACTTATTCCACATTTTGTTGTGTTACAGCCGGAATTCAAAATTGATTAAAAAATAAATAAATGATCACCCATGTACACGCAATAACCCATAATGACAACGTGAAAACATGTTTTAAGAAATGTTAGCAAATTTATTGAAAATGAAATGCAGACATATCTAATTTACAACCCAACTTTGTAGATGCACTTTTGGCAGCAATTACAGCTGTGAGTCATTCTGGGTAAGTCTCTAAGAGCTTTCCACACCTGGATTGTGCAACATTTGCCCATTATTATTTTAAAAAATTGTTCAAGCTCTGTCAAATTGGTTGTTGATCAATGCTAGACAACCATTTTCAGGTCATGCTATAGATTTAAGTCAAAACATTAACTCGCCTTTCAGGAACATTCCCTGTCTTCTTGGGAAGCAACTCCAGTGTATATTTGGCCTTGTGTTTTAGGTTATTGTCCTGCTGAAAGGCAAATTAATCTCCCAGAGTCTAGTGGAAAAAAGACAACCAGGTTTTCCAGGTTTTCCTTTAGGATTTTGCCTGTGTTTAGCTCCATTGCGTTTCCATTACGTTTATTTTTTATCCTGAAAAACTCCCAAGTCCTTTATGATTACAAGCATACCCATAACATAATGCAGCCATAACTATGCTGGAAAATATGGAGAGTGGTACTCAGTGGCGACTCGTCATTTAGGGCATGTTATTTTGGCATTAATTCATGTCACATATCAGCAAACGATGTAAAATATTTTTAAAAATAATATTGAGTTAATAAAGCCGCATACAAAACATGGTCTCTTTCTTGAGTAAGGCAGCTCCAAAATGCAGGCGTTTCAGCCTAGCTCAGTGCTTTCTGTGGTGGAGGGGCAGCTAGCGGAATATACAGAGCGTAGGCGTTGGTAATCTTCTTTAGTTGTGCCGTGATATGCTCAGTGTTCTGTCACTCATGGGAACACTACGTCACCGCAGAATCTACAGGGAAAGCTAGGCAATTTAAGTCCCCTTGGGTGCTGCCATAGATTTACATTAGAAGGGCATATTTAAGAAGGCTCAAGGTCATTGGCCACAGATAAAATGACATCAAATCACGTTATATCTACCGTAGCTTTGATTGGATCATTTTACTTCAAAATCTTAGCTAGCAAGCTAGACAAGCAGTCCTCACCATGAACCACGTCGACAATCTACTGGAAAATCCTTTTCCATCCTTGAAACATGAAGATAAATTATAGATAAAATAAATTATAGATAAAAAAAAAAAAAGGTATCGGTGCTCATTGGCCATAAACATTACACAACAAGTCGGAAATCGCAAATTCAACAATGAGTGGTTTGGAAGGAATCAGTAGCTAACTGCAAGCGTTGCAAAGCAATCACCATTTTGCTTCGCCTGCCTGCTATTTGGTGGAGAGGATGTGTGGTCCAAGTCTGGGTTTAAGGATTTAAATAATCTCTCTGAAATGGTCTCTTTTCCAAGCTTAAAAAGATAAACATTCACTCGCAACACCATGGACCAGAAAAGGTTGAATACATTAGCCATGCTGTCCATCCAGAATGACTTCTTCCGTGTTTAAGACAACTGGGAACTCTGGGGGAAAAAACTAGCTCCAACTTGGAAATGACATTTTGAACGGTCATCCAACAGAATTCCACACCGGGAACTCGGGCCTCTTTCTAGCGCTCCGACCTGAAGATCACGGACATCATGATTCAACCTTTTTTTTTTATTTTTTTTTTTTTAAAGAGTTCCCTTTAAAAAAAGCACCTTTGATGACAAAATGTGCCCACAAGAAGGACCGCCACGCCACCTTCCTGTTCAAGTAAGCACAACAACGGTCCAAAGATTAGCTCATGTGCTTTTATTCACGAGGAAGGGATACTATATAATGTTGTTGGGTCTGTAACCACGAGGAGGGGATACTATATAATGTTGTTGGGTCTGTAACCATGAGGAAGGGATACTATATAATGTTGTTGGGTCTGTAACCATGAGGGGGGGATACTATATAATGTTGTTGGGTCTGTAACCATGAGGGGGGGATACTATATAATGTTGTTGGGTCTGTAACCATGAGGAGGGGATACTATATAATGTTGTTGGGTCTGTAACCATGAGGAGGGGATACTATATAATGTTGTTGGGTCTGTAACCATGAGAAAGGGATACTATATAATGTTGTTGGGTCTGTAACCATGAGGAAGGGATACTATATAATGTTGGTGGGTCTGTAACCATTAGGAGGGGATACGATATAATGTTGTTGGGTCTGTAACCATTAGGAGGGGATACGATATAATGTTGTTGGGTCTGTAACCATTAGGAGGGGATACTATATAATGTTGTTGGGTCTGTAACGATGAGGAGGGTCTGTAACCATGAGGAAGGGATACTATATAATGTTGTTGGGTCTGTAACCATTAGGAGGGGATACTATATAATGTTGTTGGGTCTGTAACCATGAGGAGGGTCTGTAACCATTAGGAGGGGATACTATATAATGTTGTTGGGTCTGTAACGATGAGGAGGGTCTGTAACCATGAGGAAGGGATACTATATAATGTTGTTGGGTCTGTAACCATTAGGAGGGGATACTATATAATGTTGTTGGGTCTGTAACCATGAGGAGTGTCTGTAACGATGAGGAGGGGATACTATATAATGTTGTTGGGTCTGTAACCATGAGGAGGGGATACTATATAATGTTAGTGGGTCTGTAACCATGAGGAAGGGATACTATATAATATTGTTGGGTCTGTAACCATGAGGAGGGGATACTATATAATGTTGTTGGGTCTGTAACCATGAGGAAGGGATACTATATAATGTTGTTGGGTCTGTAACCATGAGGAAGGGATACTATAAAATGTTGTTGGGTCTGTAACCATGAGGAAGGGATACTATATAATGTTGTTGGGTCTGTAACCATGAGGAAGGGATACTATATAATGTTGTTGGGTCTGTAACCATGAGGAGGGTCTGTAACCATGAGGAGGGGATACTATATAATGTTGTTGGGTCTGTAACCATGAGGAGGGGATACTATATAATGTTAGTGGGTCTGTAACCATGAGGAGGGGATACTATATAATGTTAGTGGGTCTGTAACCATGAGGAAGGGATACTATTTAATGTTGTTGGGTCTGTAACCATGAGGAGGGGATACTATATAATGTTGTTGGGTCGGTAACCATGAGGAGGGGATACTATATAATGTTGTTGGGTCTGTAACCATGAGGAGGGGATACTATATAATGTTGTAGGGTCTGTAACCATGAGGAGGGGATACTATATAATGTTGTTGGGTCTGTAACCATGAGGGGATTTTATATAATGTTGTTGGGTCTGTAACCATGAGGAGGGGACACTATATAATGTTGTTGGGTCTGTAACCATGAGGAGGGGATACTATATAATGTTGTTCGGTCTGTAACCATGAGGAGGGGATACTATATAATGTTGTTGGATCTGGTACCATGAGGGGATACTATATAATGTTGTTGGGTCTGTAACCATGAGGAGGGGATTTTATATAATGTTGTTGGGTCTGTAACGATGAGGAAGGGATACTATATAATGTTGTTGGGTCTGTAACCATAAGGAGGGCATTCTATATAATGTTGTTGGGTCTGTAACCATGAGGAAGGGATACTATATAATGTTGTTGGGTCTGTAACCATGAGGAGGGGATACTATATAATGTTGTTGGGTCTGTAACCATGAAGAGGGGATACTATATAATGTTGTTGGATCTGGTACCATGAGGGGATACTATATAATGTTGTTGGGTCGGTAACCATGAGGGGGGGATACTATATAATGTTGTTGGGTCTGTAACCATGAGGGGATTCTACATAAATGTTGTTGGGTCTGTAACCATGAGGAGGGGATACTATATAATGTTGTTGGATCTGGTACCATGAGGGGATACTATATAATGTTGTTGGGTCTGTAACCATGAGGGGGGGATACTATATAATGTTGTTGGGTCTGTAACCATGAGGGGATTCTACATAAATGTTGTTGGGTCTGTAACCATGAAGAGGGGATTCTATATAATGTTGTTGGGTCTGTAACCATGAGGAGGGGATACTATATATTGTTGTTGGGTCTGTAACCATGAGGGGATACTATATAATGTTGTTGGGTCTGTAACCATGAGGGGATTTTATATAATGTTGTTGGGTCTGTAACCATGAGGAAGGGATACTATATAATGTTGTTGGGTCTGTAACCATGAGGAAGGGATACTATATAATGCTGTTGGGTCTGTAACCATGAGGGGGGGATACTATATAATGTTGTTGGGTCTGTAACCATGAGGAGGGGATACTATATAATGTTGTTGGGTCTGTAACCATGAGGAGGGCATACTATATAATGTTGTTGGGTCTGTAACCATGAGGAAGGGATACTATATAATGTTGTTGGGTCTGTAACCATGAGGAGGGGATACTATATAATGTTGTTGGGTCTGTAACCATGAGGAGGGGATACTATATCATGTTGTTGGGTCTGTAACCATGAGGGGATTCTACATAAATGTTGTTGGGTCTGTAACCATGAAGAGGGGATTCTATATAATGTTGTTGGGTCTGTAACCATGAGGAGGGGATACTATATAATGTTGTTGGGTCTGTAACCATGAGGAGGGGATACTATATAATGTTGTTGGGTCTGTAACCATGAGGAGGGGATACTATATAATGTTGTTGGGTCTGTAACCATGAGGAGGGTCTGTAACGATGAGGAGGGGATACTATATAATGTTGTTGGGTCTGTAACCATGAGGAGGGTCTGTAACCATGAGGAGGGTCTGTAACCATGAGGAAGGGATACTATATAATGTTGTTGGGTCTGTAACCATGAGGGGATTCTACATAAATGTTGTTGGGTCTGTAACCATGAGGAGGGGATACTATATAATGTTGTTGGATCTGGTACCATGAGGGGATACTATATAATGTTGTTGGGTCTGTAACCATGAGGGGGGGATACTATATAATGTTCTTGGGTCTGTAACCATGAGGGGATTCTACATAAATGTTGTTGGGTCTGTAACCATGAAGAGGGGATTCTATATAATGTTGTTGGGTCTGTAACCATGAGGAGGGGATACTATATAATGTTGTTGGGTCTGTAACCATGAGGGGATACTATATAATGTTGTTGGGTCTGTAACCATGAGGGGATTTTATATAATGTTGTTGGGTCTGTAACCATGAGGAAGGGATACTATATAATGTTGTTGGGTCTGTAACCATGAGGAAGGGATACTATATAATGTCGTTGGGTATGTAACCATGAGGAAGGGATACTATATAATGTTGTTGGGTCTGTAACCATGAGGAGGGGATACTATATAATGTTGTTGGGTCTGTAACCATGAGGGGATTCTACATAAATGTTGTTGGGTCTGTAACCATGAAGAGGGGATTCTATATAATGTTGTTGGGTCTGTAACCATGAGGAGGGGATACTATATAATGTTGTTGGGTCTGTAACCATGAGGAGGGGATACTATATAATGTTGTTGTGACTGTAACCATGAGGAGGGGATACTATATAATGTTGTTGGGTCTGTAACCATGAGGAGGGTCTGTAACCATGAGGAGGGTCTGTAACGATGAGGAGGGGATACTATATAATGTTGTTGGGTCTGTAACGATGAGGAGGGGATACTATATAATGTTGTTGGGTCTGTAACCATGAGGAGGGTCTGTAACCATGAGGAGGGTCTGTAACCATGAGGAAGGGATACTATATAATGTTGTTTGGTCTGTAACCATGAGGGGATTCCATATAAATGTTGTTGGGTCTGTAACCATGAGGAAGGGATACTATATAATGTTGTTGGGTCTGTAACCATGAGGAAGGGATACTATATAATGTTGTTGGGTCTGTAACCATGAGGGGATTCTATATAAATGTTGTTGGGTCTGTAACCATGAGGAAGGGATACTATATAATGTTGTTGGGTATGTAACCATGAGGAGGGCATACTATATAATGTTGTTGGGTCTGTAACCATGAGGAAGGGATACTATATAATGTTGTTGGGTATGTAACCATGAGGAGGGCATACTATATAATGTCGTTGGATCTGTAACCATGAGGAAGGGATACTATATAATGTTGTTGGGTCTGTAACCATGAGGAGATTCTATTTAAAAGTTGTTGGGTCTGTAACCATGAGGAGATTATATTTAAATGTTGTTGGGTCTGTAACCATGAGGAGATTATATTTAAATGTTGTTGGGTCTGTAACCATGAGGAGATTCTATTTAAATGTTGTTGGGTCTGTAACCATGAGGAGATTCTATTTAAATGTTGTTGGGTCTGTAACCATGAGGAGATTCTATTTAAATGTTGTTGGGTCTGTAACCATGAGGAGATTCTATTTAAATGTTGTTGGGTCTGTAACCATGAGGAGATTCTATTTAAATGTTGTTGGGTCTGTAACCATGAGGAGATTCTATTTAAATGTTGTTAGGTCTGTAACCATGAGGAGATTCTATTTAAATGTTGTTGGGTCTGTAACCATGAGGAGATTCTATTTAAATGTTGTTAGGTCTGTAACCATGTTTGCCAGTGACTCTTCCATTCCAAATATTATTTTTGAAGAAAAAAGTTCAGTAATTCTAGTTGATATTGCGAGTTCTTTTTTGTTGCTTTGTTGTCACCGTTATGGTGCCATTAACTTGGTTTACTTGCTAAAATCACCAGTGGTGGTACTCAGTAATGTTTTGTGTTTTCTCCAAACAACACTATGTATTCAGGACTAAAAGTTAATTAATTGCTTTGCCACATTTTTTACAGTATTACTTAAGTGACTTGTTGCAAACAGGGTGCACATTTTTGAATATATTTTATTCTGCACAGGCTTCCTTTTTACTCTGTCAATTATGTTAGTATTGTGGAGTAACTACAACGTTGTTGATCCATCCTCAGTTCTCCTATCACAACCATTAAACTAACGGTTTTAAAGTCACTATTGGCCTCATGGTAAAATACCTGAGTGGTTTCCTTCCTCTCCGGCAACTTAATTAGGAAGAACGCCTGTATCTTTGTAGTGACTGGGTGTACTGATACACCATCCAAAGCATAGTTAATCACTCCACCATGCTGAAAGAGATATTCAATGTCTGCCATTTTCTTTTAAACCATCTACCAATGGGTGCCCTTCAAAAATCTCCCTGGTCTTGGTGGTTGAATCTGTATTTGAAATTCACTGCTCAACCTTACAGATTTGTGGGGTACAGAGATGAGGTAGTCGTTAAAATCTATATGTTAAACACTATTATTGCACACAGAGTGAGTCCATGCAACTTATTGAGCACATTTTTACTCCTGAACTTATTTAGGCTTGCCATAACAAAAGAGTTTGAATACTTTTGTCTCACTAGATTTCAGTATTTAATATTTAATAAATCTGTAAAAATGTTTTAAAAAAATTCCACATTATGGGGTATTGCGTGTGTAGGCCACTGACAAAACATCCACATTTCATCTATTTTATATTCAGGCTGTAACACAGCAAAATGTGGAAAAAGTCAAGGGGTGTGAATACTTTGTGAAGGCATGCTATATGTGGGTCTGTTGAGAGAAAGAACACGTACACAGAGTGTACAACACATTACAAAAACTTGCTCTTTCCATGACAGACTGACCAGGTGAATGCTATGATCCCTTATTGATGTCACTTGTTAAATCCACTTCGAATCAGTGTAGCTGAAGGGGAGGAGACAGGTTCAAGTAGGATTTTTAAGCCTTGAGACAATTGAGACACAGTGCCTTGCGAAAGTATTCGGCCCCCTTGAACTTTGCGACCTTTTGCCACATTTCAGGCTTCAAACATAAAGATATAAAACTGTATTTTTTTGTGAAGAATCAACAACAAGTGGGACACAATCATGAAGTGGAACGACATTTATTGGATATTTCAAACTTTTTTAACAAATCAAAAACTGAAAAATTGGGCGTGCAAAATTATTCAGCCCCTTTACTTTCAGTGCAGCAAACTCTCTCCAGAAGTTCAGTGAGGATCTCTGAATGATCCAATGTTGACCTAAATGACTAATGATGATAAATACAATCCACCTGTGTGTAATCAAGTCTCCGTATAAATGCACCTGCACTGTGATAGTCTCAGAGGTCCGTTAAAAGCGCAGAGAGCATCATGAAGAACAAGGAACACACCAGGCAGGTCCGAGATACTGTTGTGTAGAAGTTTAAAGCCAGATTTGGATACAAAAAGATTTCCCAAGCTTTAAACATCCCAAGGAGCACTGTGCAAGCGATAATATTGAAATGGAAGGAGTATCAGACCACTGCAAATCTACCAAGACCTGGCCGTCCCTCTAAACTTTCAGCTCATACAAGGAGAAGACTGATCAGAGATGCAGCCAAGAGGCCCATGATCACTATGGATGAACTGCAGAGATCTACAGCTGAGGTGGGAGACTCTGTCCATAGGACAACAATCAGTCGTATATTGCACAAATCTGGCCTTTATGGAAGAGTGGCAAGAAGAAAGCCATTTCTTAAAGATATCCATAAAAAGTGTTGTTTAAAGTTTGCCACAAGCCACCTGGGAGACACACCAAACAAGTGGAAGAAGGTGCTCTGGTCAGATGAAACCAAAATTGAACTTTTTGGCAACAATGCAAAACATTATGTTTGGCGTAAAAGCAACACAGCTGAACACACCATCCCCACTGTCAAACATGGTGGTGGCAGCATCATGGTTTGGGCCTGCTTTTCTTCAGCAGGGACAGGGAAGATGGTTAAAATTGATGGGAAGATGGATGGAGCCAAATACAGGACCATTCTGGAAGAAAACCTGATGGAGTCTGCAAAAGACCTGAGACTGGGACGGAGATTTGTCTTCCAACAAGACAATGATCCAAAACATAAAGCAAAATCTACAATGGAATGGTTCAAAAATAAACATATCCAGGTGTTATAATGGCCAAGTCAAAGTCCAGACCTGAATCCAATCGAGAATCTGTGGAAAGAACTGAAAACTGCTGTTCACAAATGCTCTCCATCCAACCTCACTGAGCTCGAGCTGTTTTGCAAGGAGGAATGGGAAAAAATGTCAGTCTCTCGATGTGCAAAACTGATAGAGACATACCCCAAGCGACTTACAGCTGTAATCGCAGCAAAAGGTGGTGCTACAAAGTATTAACTTAAGGGGGCTGAATAATTTTGCACGCCCAATTTTTCAGTTTTTGATTTGTTAAAAAAGTTTGAAATATCCAATAAATGTCGTTCCACTTCATGATTGTGTCCCACTTGTTGTTGATTCTTCACAAAAAAATACATTTTTATATCTTTATGTTTGAAGCCTGAAATGTGGCAAAAGGTCGCAAAGTTCAAGGGGGCCGAATACTTTCGCAAGGCACTGTATATTGTGTGCCATTCAGAGGGTGAATGGGCAAGACAAAAGATTTAAGTGCCTTTGATCAGAGTATGGTAGTAGGTGCTAGGCACACTGGTTTGTGTCAAAAACTACAACGCTGCTGGGTTTATCACAGTTTTATCAAGAACGGTCCACCACCCAAAGGACATCCAGCCAACTTGACACAACTGTGGGAAGCATTGGAGTCAGCACGGGCCAGCATCCCTGTGGAACGCTTTCAATACTTTCTAGAGTCCATGCCCTGACGAAATTAGGCTGTTCTAAAGAAGGTGCTCCTAATGTTTTGTACACCCAGTGTAGAAGGGTATTTTGAGAGAAGAGAACATACAGTACCCACATACATGTTCTGTTCTGCTGACATAGGTGTTTCTAACATGTATGGAATCAGGAAGCTGAATACTTATGCAACTAATATATTTTATTTATTTTTTATTCATCTTTAAAAAAAGTGTTGAAAAAAAATCCACTTTGAAAGAGTATTTTGTTTAGATTTGTTGACAAACATTACAATTTGTTTTATCCATTTCAATCCTACTTTGCAACACAATAAAATGTGAAGAAATCCAAGGGGTCTGAATACTTTTGCAAAGCACTGTATTTTGGAATATTGAGAAAATTCAACATTATATCGATTGCATTAGTCTTATAGAACCGTAATGTAATAATATAGAGCACTGTTGAGTCATATAGTACTGTATAATATTGCATAGGAAAGCATCAAAGTATTATAATGATAAATTAAATACTGTGTGATTATCAAGATAGGTGATTGCACCTACAGTACCAGTCAAGGTTTGGACACACCTACTCATTCCAGAGTTTTTCTTTATTTGTACTACTTTCTACATTGAAGAATAATAGTGAAGAAATCAAAACTATGAAATAACAAATATGGAATCATGTAGTAGCCAAAAGAAAAGTGTTAACTCAAAAAATATATTTTAGATTTGAGATTCTTCAAAGTAGCCACCCTTGCCTTGATGACAGCTTTGCACACTTTTGGCATCCTCTCAACCAGTTTCATGAGGTAGTCACCTGGAATACGTTTCAATTAACAGGTGCGCCTTGTTAAAAGCTTGTGGAATATATATTTCATTCTTAATGCGTTTGAGCCATTCAGTTGTATTGTGACAAGGTAGGGGTGGCATACAGAAGAAAGACCAATAGTTGAAGTCGGAAGCTTACATACACCGTAGCCCAAAAAAAGTTTAAAGGTTTCACAATTCCTGACATTTAATCCTAGTAAAAATGTAGTTTTAGGATCTCCACTTTATTTTAAGAATGTGAAATGTCATAATAATAGTAGAGAGAATGATGTATTTCAGCTTTTATTTTTTACATCACATTCCCAGTGGGTCAGAAGTTTACATACACTCAATTAGTATTTGCTAGCATTGTCTTTAAATTGTCAAACGTTTTGGGTAGCCTTCCACAAGCTTCCCACAATAAGTTGGGTGAATTTTGGCCCATTCCTCCTGACAGAGCTGGTGTAACGGAGTCAGGTTTGCAGGCCTCCTTGCTCGCACACACTTTCTCAGTTCTGCCCAAAGGTCTTCTATAGGAGGTCAGGGCTTTGTGATGGCCACTCCAATACCTAGACTTTGTTGTCCTTAAGCCATTTTGCCACAACTTTGAAAGTATGCTTGGGGTCATAGTCCATTTGGAAGAACCGTTTGCGACCAAGCTTCAACTTCCTGACAGATGTCTTGAGATGTTTCTTCAATATATCCACATAATTTTCCTTTCTCATGATGCCATCTAGTTTGTGACGTGCACCAGTCCCTCCTGCAGCAAAGCACCCCCACAACATAATGCTGCCACCCCCGTGCTTTACGGTTGGGATGGTGTTCTTCGGCTTGCAAGCTTCCCCCTTTTTCCTCCAAACATAACGATGGTCAGTATGGCCAAAGAGTTCTATTTGTGTTTCATCAGACCAGAGGACATTTCTCAAAAAAGTATGATTCTTTGTCCCCATGTGCAGTTGCAAACCGTAGTCTGGCTTTTTTAAATGGCAGTTTTGGAGCAGTGGCTTCCTCCTTGCTGAACGGCCTTTCAGGTTATGTCGATATAGGACTTGTTTTACTGTGGATATAGATACTAATATACAGTGGGGCAAAAACGTACTTAGTCAGCCACCAATTGTGCAAGTTCTCCCACTTAAAAAGATGAGAGAGGCCTGTAATTTCCATCATAGGTACACTTTAACTATGACAGACCAAATTAGAAAAAAATTCCAGAAAATCACATTGTAGGATTTTTTATGAATTTATTTGCAAATTATGGTGGAAAATAAGTATTTGGTCAATAACAAAAGTTTATCTCAATACTTTGTCATTGCCAACAAAGGGTATATAATAGAGGTCAAACGTTTTCTGTAAGTCTTCACAAGGTTCACACACACTGTTGCTGGTATTTTGGCCCATTCCTCCATGCAGATCTCCTCTAGAGCAGTGATTTTTGGGGGGCTGTTGCTGGGCAACACGGACATTCAACTCCCTCCAAAGATTTTCTATGGGGTTGAGATCTGGAGACTGGCTAGGCCACTCCAGGACCTTGAAATGCTTCTTACGAAGCCACTCCTTCATTGCCCGGGCGGTGTGTTTGGGATCATTGTCATGCTGAAAGACCCAGCCACGTTTCATCTTCAATGCTCTTGTTGATGGAAGGAGGTTTTCACTCAAAATCTCACGATACATGGCCCCATTCATTCTTGCCTTTACACGGATCAGTCGTCCTGGTTTCTTTGATGATGTTTCCACCCCCATGCTTCACAGTAGGTATGGTGTTCTTTGGATGCAACTCAGCATTCTTTGTCCTCCAAACACGACGAGTTGAGTTTTTACCAAAAAGTTATATTTTGGTTTCATCTGACCATATGACATTCTCACAATCTTCTTCTGGATCATCCAAATGCTCTCTAGCAAACTTCAGACGGGCCTGGACATGTACTGGCTTAAGCTGGGGGACACGTCTGGCACTGCAGGATTTGAGTCCCTGGCGGCGTAGTGTGTTACTGATGGTAGGCTTTGTTACTTTGGTCCAAGCTCTCTGCAGGTCATTCACTAGGTCCCCCTGTGTGGTTCTGGGATTTTTGCTCACCATTCTTGTGATCATTTTGACCCCACGGGGTGAGATCTTGCGTGGAGCCCCAGATCGAGGGAGATTATCAGTGGTCTTGTATGTCTTCCATTTCCTAATAATTGCTCCCACAGTTGATTTATTCAACCCAAGCTGCTTTTTTCTTTTCTACCATAATTTGCAAATAAATTCATTAAAAATCCTACAATGTGATTTTCTGGATGTTTTTTTCTCATTGTCTGTAGTTGAAGTGTACCTACGATGAAAATTACAGGCCTCTCATCTTTTTAAGTGGGAGAACTTGCACAATTGGTGGCTGACTAAATACTTTTTTGCCCCACTGTACCAGTTTCCTCCAGCATCTTCACAAGGTCCTTTGCTGTTGTTCTGGGATTGATTTGCACTTTTCGCACCAAAGTATATTCATCTCTAGGAGACAGAACGTGTCTCCTTCCTGAGTGGTATGACGGCTGCGTGGTCTCATGGTGTTCATACTTGCGTACTTCTGTTTGTACAGATGAACGTGGTACCTTCTGGCGTTTGGAAATTGCTCCCAAGGATGAACCAGTCTTGTAGAGGTCTACAATGTTTTATCTGAGGTCTTGGCTGATGTCTTTTGATTTTCCAATGATGTCAAGCAAAGAGGCACTGAGTTTGAAGGTAGGCCTTGAAATACATCCACAGGTAAACCTCCAATTGACTCAAATTATGTAAATTAGCCTATCAGAAGCTTCTAAAGCCATGACATAATTTTCTGGAATTTTCCAAGCTGTTGAAAAGGCACAGTCAACTTAGTGTATGTAAACTTCTGACCCACTGGAATTGTGATACAGTGAATTATAAGTGAAATAATCTGTCTGTAAACAATTGTTGGAAAAATGACTTAGGACATCTACTTTGTGCATGACACAACAGACTTGCCAAAACTATAGTTTGTTAACAAGAAATGTGCGGAGTGGTTGAAAAACGAGTTTTATTGACTCCAACGTATGTAAACTTCCGACTTCAACTGTATTTGGTAAAAGACCAAGTCCATATAATGACAAGAACAGATCAAATAAGCAAAGAGAAAAGACAGTCCATCATTACTTTAAGATCAGTCAATGCGGAAAAATTCAAGAACTTTTAAAGTTCCCTCAAGTGCAGTCGCAAAAACCATCAAGCACTATGATGAAACTGGGACCGCCACAGGAAAGGTAGACCCAGAGTATTCTGCTGCAGAGGATAAGTTCATTAGAGTTACCAGCCTCAGAAATTGCAGCCCAAATAAATGCTTCACAGAGTTCAAGTAAGAGACATCTCAACATCAACTGTTCAGAGGAGACTGTGAATCAGGCCTTCATGGTTGAATCGCTACAAAGAAACCACTACTAAAAGGACAACAATAAGAGACTTGCTTGGGCCAAGAAACACAAGCAATGTACATTAGACCGGTGGAAATCTGTCCTTCAGTCTGAGGAGTCCAAATTTGCGATATTTGGTTCCAATCGCCATGTCTTTGAGACGCAGAGTAGGTTAACGGATGATCTCTGCATGTGTGGTTCCCACTGTGAAGCATGGAGGAGGTGGTGTGATGGTGCTTTTCTGGTGACACGGTCATTCATTTATTTCGAATTCAAAACACACTTAACCATTATGGCTACCACAACATTCTGCAGCGATACGCCATCCCATCTGGTTTGCGCTTAGTGGAACTATCATTTGTATTTCAACAGGACAATGACCCAACACACCTCCAGGCTGTGTAAGGGCTATTTGACCAAGAAGGAGAGTGATGGAGTGCTGCATCAGATGACCTGGCCTCCACAATCACCTGACCACAACCCAAATGAGATGGTTTCGAATAAGTTTGACCGCAGAGTGAAGAAAAAGCAGCTAGCAAGTGCTCAGCATACGTAGGAACCCCTTCAAGACTGTTGGAAACCATTCCAGGTGAAGCTGGTTGAGAGAATGCCAAGAGTGTGCAAAGTTATCATCAAGGCAAAGTGTGGCTATAAAATATATTTTGATTTGTTTAACACTTACTACATGATTCCATGTGTTATTTCATAGTTTTGATATCTTCACTATTATTCTACAATGTAGAAAATAGTAAAAATAAAGAAAAACTCTGGAATGAGTAGGTGTGTTCTAACTTTTGACTGGTACTGTATATTGGTCTGTGGTTGCATACCAAATGGTGCACTTTCCCCTATACAGTGCACTACTGTTGACCAGAGCGAGTTGGGCCCTGATCAAAAGTAGTGCACTAAATAGGGGAATAGTGTGCCATTTGGGATGTATACTGTGTCTCCTCAATCCTAAGGACTAGTGTTGACTTAGGATGAAGCATCTAAGATTGAGCGCTATGTGTGAATTACTCAGGGTCTCCTGCTGTGTGTGTGTGTGTAGGTAGGTAGGTAGGTAGGTAGGTAGGTGTGTGTCAGGATGAGCCTCTTCACACATCCCACCTCTACTTGGATTATGGCAGTATGACAGATTGTCTCACAGCAACTCATGCTGAATCTGTGAGATCCCGCTGATTCTGAGTGTACCTATGTGCGTACCTGTGTCTGCATGTATGTGTGTGTGTGTGTGTGTGTGTCTGTGTGCGTGTCTTCATGTGCGTGATGTGTGTCAGACTGTGTGATGTATAGCTGTGCGTCGGGGGCTGTCTCCCAGGTGTAAGACAGGCTGTGTGAGGTATTACCGGGCAGAGAATGATGGGGTCAGTGTGATATTACACCCTCACTTAGAGAGCTGCCCCAAAACACCTTATCACTCCCTGAAACACACACACACACACACACAATGTCCTATCCTGGTGTCTCAGAGGCTTAAGGAAGCATTGGAACAGCTCCCAGAGGGTCACACACCGTGCTGCTTTTAATTACACTACCTGATATTACCCGTCACATGGACCAGACGGAGAGAAAAAAAAGGTAAATAATGAGAGGAGTCCATGGAAAGGGACCAGAGATGGAGAATAGAGAGAGGGAGAGAGATTGATAATCTCCTTTAAATATAGCAAGACAGAGATAGTGTGAGTGTTGTGGTGGGAAGTTACTCCAGGAAGCCATAAGGAGGAGACAGATAGGGGTTGACAGACATCAGGGAGACTAGCTTTATTGAATCAACATCACAGCACTACTGATCCCATCAGCACCACTTCTACTGAACACACACGTCTGTAATGATAAGTTCTTCTCACTGTTGGCTGCTTCCTCAAGTTAGTTTTCATACAGCGTGATACAAAATCAACATTTGGAAAGACATGGTCTTCTTCAGGCAGACAAGGCTACAGTACAAACTAGGCCTTAACTCAACCAAAACCCAAATTGTCAGAGCAGAAGGAAAAAAGTTTTGTACTTGATTCATGTGTCCTTCACAAAGACACATTTTCACAGTGGGTGCGAGACACTGTGGCTTGTAGGCCTCTCCAGGTCTCACACCCACTGTGAAATTTGGTGATCGGTGATGATTTGGGGGTGCTTCAGCAAGGCTGGAAATCGGGCAGATTTGCCTTTGTGAAGGAAGTATGAATGAAGCCACGTACAAGGTTGTCCTGGAAGAAAAGTGGCTTCCTTCTGCTCTGACAATGTTCCCCATCTCTGAGGATTGGTTTTTCCAGCAGGACAATGCTCCATGCCACACAGTCAGGTCAATCAAGGTGTAGATGGAGGACCACCAGATCAAGACCCTGTCATGGCCAGCCCAATCTCCAGACCTGAACCCCATTGAAAATCTCTGAGAATGTGATCAAGAGGAAGATGGATAGTCACAAGCCATCAAACAAAGCCGAGCTGCTTGAATTGGTGTGCCTTAGTCACCCAACATCAATGTGAAAGACTGGTGGAGAGCATGCCAACATGCATGAAAGCTGTGATTGAAAATCAGGGTTATTAAAGCAAAGATTTATGAACTCTTCCTAATTAAACATTAATGAAAATGAATATGAACTTATTTTCTTTGCATTATTTGATGTTTGACAACACTGCATATTTTTTGTTATTTTGACCAGTTGTCATTTTCTGCAAATACAGTGGGGCGAAAAAGCATTTAGTCAGCCACCAATTGTGCAAGTTCTCCCACTTAAAAATATGAGAGAGGCCTGTAATTTTCAACTATGACAGGGAAAAAAAATCCAGAAAATCACATTGTAGGATTTTTAATGAATTTATTTGCAAATCAGGGTGGAATATAAGTATTTGGTCAATAACAAAAGTTTCTCAATACTTTGTTATATACCCTTTGTTGGCAATGACAGAGGTCAAACGTTTTCTGTAAGTCTTCACAAGGTTTTCACACACTATTGATGGTATTTTGGCCCATTCCTCCATGCAGATCTCCTCTAGAGCAGTGATTTTTGGGGGCTGTTGCTGGGCAACATGGACTTTCAACTCCCTCCAAAGATTTTCTATGGGGTTGAGATCTGGAGACTGGCTAGGCCACTCCAGGACCTTGAAATGCTTCTTACGAAGCCACTCCTTCATTGCCTGGGCGGTGTGTTTGGGATCATTGTCATGCTGAAAGACCCAGCCACGTTTCATCTTCAATGCACTTGCTGATGGAAGGAGGTTTTCACTCAAAATCTCACGATACATGGCCCCATTCATTCTTTCCTTTACACGGATCAGTCGTCCTGGTCCCTTTGCAGAAAAACAGCCCCAAAGCATGATGTTTCCACCCCCATGCTTCACAGTAGGTATGGTGTTCTTTGGATGCAACTCAGCATTCTTTGTCCTCCAAACACGACGAGTTGAGTTTTTACCAAAAAGTTATATTTTGGTTTCATCTGACCATATTCTCCCAATCTTCTTCTGGATCATCCAAATGCTCTCTAGCAAACTTCAGACGGGCCTGGACATGTACTGGCTTAAGCTGGGGGACACGTCTGGCACTGCAGGATTTGAGTCCCTGGCGGTGTAGTGTGTTACTGATGGTAGGCTTTGTTACTTTGGTTCCAGCTCTCTGCAGGTCATTCACTAGGTCCCCCTGTGTGGTTCTGGGATTTTTGCTCACCATTCTTGTGATCATTTTGACCCCACGGGGTGAGATCTTGCGTGGAGCCCCAGATCGAGGGAGATTATCAGTGGTCTTGTATGTCTTCCATTTCCTAATAATTGCTCCCACAGTTGATTTCTTCAAACCAAGCTGCTTTCCACCATAAATTGCAAATAAATTCATTAAAAATACTACAATGTGATTCTGTGGATTTTATTTCTCATTTTGTCTGTCATAGTTGAAGTGTACCTATGATGAAAATTACAGGACTCTCTCATCTTTTTAAGTGGGAGAACTTGCACAATTGGTGGCTGACTAAATACTTTTTTGCCCCACTGTAAATGCTCTAAATGACAATATTTTTATTTGGAATTTGAGAGAAATGTTGTCAGCAGTTTATAGAATAAAACAAAAATGTTCATTTTACCCAAACACAACAACAACAACAGTATATATTTTTTATATTTTATTTCCTACATTGGTACCCCAGGTAATCTTAGGTTTCATTACATACAGTCGGGAGGAACTACTGAATATAAGAGCAACGTCAACTCACCATCATTACGACCAGGAATATGACTTTCCCGAAGCGGATCCTGTGTTTTGCCTTCCACCCAGGACAATGGATCGGATCCCAGCCGGCGAACCTAAACAACGTCGCCGTAAAAGGGGAAAACGAAGGTGTCTTCTGGTCAGGCTCCGGAGACGGGCACATCGCGCACCACTCCCTACCTTACTACTCGCCAACGTCCAGTCTCTTGACAACAAGGTTGACGAAATCCGAGCAAGGGTTGCCTTCCAGAGAGACATCAGAGACTAACGTTCTTTGCTTCACGGTAACATGGCTCACTCGAGACACGCTATTGGAGTCGGTGCAGCCAGCTGGTTTCTTCACGCATCACCCCGACAGAAACAAGCATCTTTCTGGTAAGAAGAGGGGCGGAAGGGTATGCCTTATTATTAACGAGACGTGGGCTGCATTCATTGTAGCTGGGGATTTTAACAAGGCTAATCTGAAAACAAGACTCCCGAAATTCTATCAGCATATCGATTGCGCAACCAGGGCTGGTAAAACCCTGGATCATTGTTATTCTAACTTATTCTAACGCATATAAGGCCCTCCCCCGCCCTCCTTTCGGAAAAGCTGACCACGACTCCATTTTGTTGCTTCCAGCCTACAGACAGAAACTAAAACAAGAAGCTCCCGCACTCAGGTCTGTTCAACGCTGGTCCGACCGATCTGATTCCACGCTTCAAGACTGCTTCGATCACGTGGATTGGGATATGTTCCGCATTGCGTCCAACAACAACATTGATGAATACGCTGATTCGGTGAGCGAGTTCATTAGAAAGTGCATCGGTGATGTCATAACCACAGCAACTATTAAAACATTCCCAAACCAGAAACCGTGGATTGATGGCAGCATTCGCGCGAAACTGAAAGAGCGAACCACTGCTTTTAACCAGGGCAAGGTGACCGGAAACATGACCGAATACAAACAGTGTAGCTATTCCCTCTGTAAGGCAATCAAACAAGCTAAGCGTCAGTATAGAGACAAAGTAGAGTTGCAATTCAACGGCTCAGACACAAGAGGTATGTGGCAGGGTCTACAGTCAATCACGGATTACAAAAAGAAAACCAGTCCCGTCGCAGACCAGGATGTCTTGCTCCCAGGCAGACTAAATAACTTCTTTGCTCGCTTTGAGGACAATACAGTGCCACTGACACGGCCCGCTACCAAACCCTGTGGATTCCTTAAACTGCAGCCGACATGAGTAAAACATTTAAACGTGTTAACCCTCGCAAGGCTGCAGGCCCAGAGGGCATCCTCTGCCGCGTCCTCAGAGCATGCGCAGACCAGCTGGCTGGTGTGTTTACGGACATATTCAATCAATCCTTATCCCAGTCTGCTGTTCCCAAATGCTTCAAGAGGGCCACCATTGTTCCTGTTCCCAAGAAAGCGAAGGTAACGGAGCTAAACGACTACCGCCCCGTAGCACTCACTTCCGTCATCATGAAGTGCTTTGAGAGACTAGTCAAGGACCATATCACCTCGACCCTACCTGACACCCTAGACCCACTCCAATTTGCTTATCGTCCCAATAGGTCCACAGACGACGCAATCGCAACCACACTGCCCTAACCCATCTGGACAAGAGGAATACCTAAGTGAGAATGCTGTTCATTGACTACAGCTCAGCATTTAACACCATAGTACCCTCCAAACTCGTAATCAAGCTCAAGACCCTAGGTCTCGACCCCGCCCTGTGTAACTGGGTACTGGACTTCCTGACGGGCCGCCCCCAGGTGGTGAGGGTAGGTAACAACATCTCCACCCCGCTGATCCTCAACACTGGGGCCCCACAAGGGTGCATTCTGAGCCCTCTCCTGTACTCCCTGTTCACCCACGACTGCGTGGCCATACACGCCTCCAACTCAATCATCAAGTTTGCGGACGACACTACAGTGATAGGCTTGATAACCAACAACGACGAGACGGCCTACAGGAAGGAGATGAGGGCACTCGGCATGTGGTGTCAGGAAAGTAACCTCACACTCAACGTCAACAAAACAAAGGAGATGATTGTGGACTTCAGGAAACAGCAGAGGGAGCACCCCCCTATCCATATCGACGAGACAGTAGTGGAGAGGGTAGTAAGTTCTAAGTTCCTCGGCGTACACATCACAGACAAACTGAATTGGTCCACCCACACAGACAGCGTTGTGAAGAAGGCGCAGCAGCGCCTCTTCAACCTCAGGAGGCTGAAGAAATTTGGCTGGTCAACAAAAGCACTCAAACTTCTACAGATGCACAATCGAGAGCATCCTGTCGGGCTGTATCACCGCCTGGTACGGCAACTGCTCCGCCCACAACCGTAAGGCTCTCCAGAGGGTAGTGACGTCTGCACAACCTATCACCAGGGGCAAACTACCTACCCTCCAGGACACCTACACCACCTGATGTCACAGGAAGGCCATAAAGGTCATCAAGGACAACAACCACCCGTGCCACTGCCTGTTCACCCCGCTATCATCCAGAAGGCGAGGTCAGTACAGGTGCATTAAAGCGGGGACCGAGAGACTGAAAAACAGCTTCTATCTCAAGGTCATCAGACTGTTAAACAGGCACCACTAACATTGAGTGGCTGCTGCCAACATACTGACTCAACTCCAGCTCACTTTAATAATGGAAATTGATGTAAAAAATTTTTTTATCACTAGCCACTTTAAACAATGCCACTTAATATAATGTTTACATACCTTACATTACTCATCTCATATGTATATACTGTACTCGATACCATCTACTGCATCTTGCCTATCTTGCCGTTCTGTACCATCACGCATTCATATATCTTTATTTACATATTCTTTATCCCTTTACACTTGTGTGTATAAGGTAGCAGTTGTGGAATTGTTAGGTTCGATTACTCGTTGGTTATTCCTGCATTGTTGGAACTAGAAGCACAAGCATTTCGCTACACTCGCATTAACATCTGCTAACCATGTGTATGTGACAAATAAAATTTGATATGGATTTATAACCAGAGAAACTGATCATTTTGCAGTGGTCTTTTATTTTGTTCCAGTGCTGTATATTTTGTAATAACTTCCAGCTGAAATCTGAATACAGGTTTGATTGAATAAGGCCCACTGTTAATACATACAGACTCAATTAGTCCGTTTTATTTATTCTGTCCCCACGCCTCCCCAGGCTAAATTAGTAATCGTTTAACTATGAATACACAGCTGCCACGGCAATTATTATGACTGACAGCTCACCTCTCACCCACGATAAATCAATCAACGCTCATTACAAGGGATTCGCCTCTTCAGCGCAGACAGGCATAATAATCCATCACTGCTCGTTACATCTACACATGCTCAGATCCATCAAGTCAAGGTGCCTCAGGAGAAAGAAAGGAAGTGTGGAAAGAGGAAGTGATAGAAGGACAGAATACCTCCATCACTCTAACACTCTGGATAAGAGCGAGTGTCATCAGGAGGTAATGATGGAATTAGTAGTTAAGTTCTCCATCAGTATCCATAGAGTTGACTCATTAACACTATGCACAACATATTGACTGATCACAATGTGCTTAATGACCTGGGGCTCATCAATAGAAACTAGAATCTTCCCAATGAAGACAACAAACAAAAAGGCTAGCTAACAACTGCGAGAGAAAGAAGTTTGAAATGAACATGCAGTCAATTTATTTTGTGTTTCTTGGATACGTGGCAAACAGTTTGATTCAAACAGACTAGAGGTCGGCCGATTAATCAGAATGCCCGATTAATTAGGGCCGATTTCAAGTTTTCATAATCGGAAATCGATATTTTTGGACGCCGATTTTTTTAATTATTATTATTTTTATTTTTTTTTTAAATACCTTTATTTAACTTTATTAACCTTTATTTAACGAGGCAAGTCAGTTAAGAACACATTCTTATTTTCAATGACGGCCTAGGAACGGTGGGTTAACTGCTTTGTTCAGGGGCAGAACGACAGATTTTCACCTTGTCAGCTCGGGGGATTCAATCTTGCAACCTTACAGTTAACTAGTCCAACGCAATAACGACCTGCCTCTCTCTCGTTGCACTCCACAAGGAGACTGCCTGTTACACGAATGCAGTAAGCCAAGGTAAGTTGCTAGCTAGCATTAAACTTATCTTATAAAAAACTATCAATCATAATCACTAGTTAACTACACATGGTTGATGATATTACTAGATATTATCTAGCGTGTCCTGCGTTGCATATAATCTGACTGAGCATACAAGTATCTGACTGAGCGGTGGTAGGAAGAAGCAGGCGCGTAAACATTCATTCAAACAGCACTTTCGTGCGTTTTGCCAGCAGCTCTTCGTTGTGCGTCAAGCATTGCGCTTTTTATGACTTCAAGCCTATCAACTCCCGAGATGAGGCTTGTGTAACCGAAGTGAAATGGCCAGCTAGTTAGCGCGCGCTAATTGTCGTTGTGTTGCTGGTTCGAGCCCAGGGAGGAGCGAGGAGAGGGACGGACGCTATACTGTTACACTGGCAATACTAAAGTGCCTATAAGAACATCCAATAGTCAAAGGTTAATGAAATACAAATGGTATAGAGAGAAATAGTCCTATAATTCCTATAATAACTACAACCTAAAACTTCTTACCTGGGAATATTGAAGACTCATGTTAAAAGGAACCACTAGCTTTCATATGTTCTCATGTTCTGAGCAAGGAACTTAAACGTTAGCTTTCTTACATGGCACATATTGCACTTTTACTTTCTTCTCCAACACTTATTATTTAAACCAAATTGAACATGTTTCATTATTTACTTGAGGCTAAATTGATTTTATTGATGCATTATATTAAGTTAAAATAAGTGTTAATTCAGTAGTTGTAATTGTCATTATTACAAATAAAATAAATTAAAAGTCGGCCGATTAATCGGTATCGGGTTTTTTGGTCCTCCAATAATCGGTATCGGTATTGAAAAATCATAATCGGTCGACCTCTAAAACAGACACTTGAATATCACAGAAAAAGATGTGTTGAGAGGCATTAGAAGAAAAACATCCATCACATTGATCCAATGTATGTTAAAATCACTGGTTTAATATACTTCATACATTTACTAGAGGCTTTTGGAATTCAGAGCGGAGGAGACAAGTGAGTTAAGGAATGCTGCTGTTGAATTTTCCTGAAATCACTCAGGCAAGAAACTCCCTCTCTCTCCTCTCACACCCACGCCCGCCCACCTACCCACACCCATCCACGTATGCTAAATGTAATGCCCCCAAGCTTTCTTACACCACAGTAGGTTTATAGTACTCCCAAAGCAGTAGTCACAGTAAGTGTGAGTGAGATTTCACATCTCATCCTCCTCCCAACTTGATTGGATTGCGGAGTGTGTGTCTGCATGTGTCTGTTACACCTCTCTGATTACCTCCAGTTTTACAGAAGGAGGGATCACCTGGGGGTCAGCCTCAGTCGGGCTCTGATTGGCTTTTTAACCAGGCAGTGATGATGTAATCCCCGGGGGACAAGGGCTCTGGTCGATAGTGCTTTAAACCTCAGTTTGTTCCCATTAGTGTGTGTGTGTGTGTGTGTGTGTGTGTGTGTGTGTGTGTGTGTGTGTGTCTCTCTGTGTGTATGTGTTTCCTACCTTAATGTATCCTCCTGTAGACAGCAGCACAGTGTTGTCTGGGGAGAAGTGCAGGTCGGTCACCCAGCCTCCATGCAGAGAGTCCATGGCGTCCTTGTTGTCACGGGAACAGATCTTAAGCAGAGTACCATCCTTCACGTTCCACAGCTGAGACACACGAGACAAACGAATGAAAAATGAGAGAAATGAATGAGACCTAGTAGTTATAAATGGTGGGGTGTATGACAGCTATGTACTTATTATCAACCTGGTATCTTAGGAACCTTTTGACGGGACGGCCATAAAATATCTAACCCCAACCAGAACTACAAACTAAAATAACAAATATCTCATGTACTGTTCAGGCTACTTTAGTACTTTCTAACATGGCCATCTAGTGACTACCAACCTTAGACATACAGTAGTCTACAGTTAGGTGTCCAATAATCCAGTCCTTGAATGCTACAGTATGTTGTGCTTTTCAACTTTACCTTTCAATCAATGACCACTTTCACTGATTAATAAAGGCCCATAGAGACGTAAAACAACTCTCCATTTTAATACTGGAGTTATGCAACTAACAACCATGAGCCATACTGTCCTGTCTATATAGGACACAGAACATGCTATATTTAACACCTTGCATGATTCACTGAGAATGACTCAAGTGTTTCCATAGAAACAAGAGGGGCATATATTCCACTCTATGTACTGTAATTCAATCTTGTGGTTTAAGTCGGTTTCCTTCTGTTTGGTGCCTAATGAACACAACCCTGGATGATTGACATGTCATGACTTTAAAGTGACAGTTCACTCCAAAATAAAAGTTTGTCAGTTGTTTTCGAACCTGGGAAGTGGCATGAGATGTGGACTCATCTCGACATTAGATCACTTTTCAGGTACGAAAACTTGAGTGTACTCACAAACTTTGGAGTGTAGTCCAAATGTACTAGTCAGACAGTCAGGGATAGTTTGTGGAAAGCAGCTGGTAGTGTGATTGTAGAGGAACAGACAGGTCCCTCTGTCATGCTCTCATTTCTTCAGTCCCTTGTCTGTCCCTCTCTCTCACTCTCCCTGTTCTTCTCTTTAATTGTTCTTATTTTCCATCATCCCATCTTGCACACTCATTTATTCTCTTACCCCACTTTCCCTCTCTCCCTTCATTTCCATCATCCCTTCTCCCTCCATCTCTCCTTCTCTTTCTCTAGGATCTATGCAGATGCCAGAGACTTAGGGATTCAATCTGAATAACTGTCTTCTACTTCCTCCCCTCCTCAGCCTTCTTTCCTTCCTCTTCATCCCCCCTGCTGACCTGCACACCTGTTCCTCCTCTCCGTCTCTCCAGCTCCTTCCTTCACTCATGTGCTCACTCCTTCACTTACCCCTCAACTTCCCCTCCTTCTAATGCTCCTTCACTCACTCCTTCCTTCCTCCCTCCCCTTTACTCACTCACCCCCCCTTCCATCCCTCTATCCCTACCCACCCGTATCTCTCCGTTGTCGTCGCCGGTTGCTAGGCGCCGGCCATCCCAAGAGAAGCGGCAGCTGCGGACACAGTCCTGGTGGCCGGTCAACAGGCGCACGCACTCCCACGATGCACTGCTCCACACCTGAGGGCCAATGAGAGGAGAAACAGGAGGTCAGCGGTTACAAAAGTTTGTCGAAACTAAAATAAAACATTTTCAAATATGTTCTTTTGAACATGCCATAGCAATTTTGGTTAGGCCACTTCTATATGCAGAGTGCCTTGGTTAATTCAATTGAATACATTTCCTTTTTCCCTGAAGGCCTAACTGTCTATTGTTTCTCTATGCTGCTAGTCTGGTAGACCACTCAACTTAAAGAACAGAGCAAGCGCTCACTGATAATGAAGCCTGGCACCAATTAAAGCCTCCCGGCTGCTCTTTGATAGACGATACTGCCCATACCATGAGGCTATTTTTACATTGTATTAACCCATCCACCACTGCCCCTCTTTGGAGGATACACACACACACACACAGTGGGGCAACAAAGTATTTAGTCAGCCACCAATTGTGCAAGTTCTCCCACTTAAAAAGATGAGAGGCCTATACTTTTCATAGGTACACTTCAACTATGACAGACAATGAGAAAAAAAAATCCAGAAAATCACATTGTAGGATTTTTTATGAATTTATTTGCAAATTATGGTGGAAAATAAGTATTTGGTCATCTACAAACAAGCAATATTTCTGGCTCTCACAGACCTGTAACTTCTTCTTTAAGAGGCTCCTCTGTCCTCCACTCGTTACCTGTGTTAATGGCACCTATTTGAACTTGTTATTAGTATAAAAGACACCTGTCCACAACCTCAAACAGTCACACTCCAAACTCCACTATGGCCAAGACCAAAGCGCTGTCAAAGGACACCAGAAACAAAATTGTAGACCTGCACCAGGCTGGGAAGACTGAATCTGCAATAGGTAAGCAGCTTGGTTTGAAGAAATCAACTGTGGGAGCAATTATTAGGAAATGGAAGACATACAAGACCACTGATAATCTCCCTCGATCTGGGGCTCCACGCAAGATCTCACCCAGTGGGGTCAAAAGGATCAGAAGAACGGTGAGCAAAAATCCCAGAACCACACAGGGGGACCGAGTGAATGACCTGCAGAGAGCTGGGACCAAAGTAACAAAGCCTACCATCAGTAACACACTACGCCGCCAGGGACTCAAATCCTGCAGTGCCAGACGTGTCCCCCTGCTTAAGCCAGTACATGTCCAGGCCCGTCTGAAGTTTGCTAGAGAGCATTTGGATGATCCAGAAGAAGATTGGGAGAATGTCATATGTTCAGATGAAACCAAAATAGACCTTTTTGGTAAAAACTCAACTCGTTGTGTTTGGAGGACAAAGAATGCTGAGTTGCATCCAAAGAACACCATACCTACTGTGAAGCATGGGGGTGGAAACATCATGCTTTGGGGCTGTTTTTCTGCAAAGGGACCAGGACGACTGATCCGTGTAAAGGAATTCATGAATGGGGCCATGTATCGTGAGATTTTGAGTGAAAACCTCCTTCCATCAGCAAGGCATTGAAGATGAAACGTTGCTGGGTCTTTCAGCATGACAATGATCCCAAACACACTGCCCGGGCAACGAAGGAGTGGCTTCATAAGAAGCATTTCAAGGTCCTGGAGTGGCCTAGCCAGTCTCCAGATCTCAACCCCATAGAAAATCTTTGGAGGGAGTTGAAAGTCCCGTGTTGCCCAGCAACAGCCCCAAAACATCACTGCTCTAGAGGAGATCTGCATGGAAGAATGGGCCAAAATACCAGCAACAGTGTGTGAAAACCTTGTGAAGACTTACAGAAAACGTTTGTCTGTCATAGTTGAAGTGTACCTATGATGAAAATTACAGGCCTCTCTCATATTTTTAAGTGGGAGAACTTGCACAATTGGTGGCTGACTAAATACTTTTTTGCCCCACTGTATGTATGTATGTATGTTTGTATGTATTTTTTTTACAGCTTTTCTGCTACATATACATACACATTTGACACACATGGTACTTCTATATAAAGCAGTCACATAACAATAATACATTACCAAACAACGTATTATTACCAATCCCAACCCTCAGCCACTCTCAGCCCATCCCACCTACCACCATAGACCTCAGCTCTTTAATCCCACCCCTCAGCCACTCTCAGCCCATCCTACCTACCACCATAGACCTCAGCTCTTTAATCCCACCCCTCAGCCACTCTCAGCCCATCCCACCTACCACCATAGACCTTAGCTCTTTAATCCCACCCCTCAGCCACTCTCAGCCCATCCCACCTACCACCATAGACCTCAGCTCTTTAATCCCACCCCTCAGCCACTCTCAGCCCATCCCACCTACCACCATAGACCTCAGCTCTTTAATCCCACCCCTCAGCCACTCTCAGCCCATCCCACCTACCACCATAGACCTCAGCTCTTTAATCCCACCCCTCAGCCACTCTCAGCCCATCCCACCTATCACCATAGACCTCAGCTCTTTAATCCCACCCCTCAGCCACTCTCAGCCCATCCTACCCTATCACCATAGACCACCCTCATTTGGTTTCCATCTACCAGATATTTTTCAATTGTACTGTGATGTTTTACATAATTTTGTTTACCTTTCTAAATCAGATTGTGAGCTAAAGAAACTTTTCCTACTAGTATTTGATTATTTAATGACTATGGCTTTCCAAATTGCCCAACACTGCTATTTGCAAGGTTACTGTTGTGATTTTTTAACCATTCCTGAACCTGTGACCAGAAACAAGCTACATAGGTGAAATACCAGAATAAATAATCTAGTGATTCTGTCTCTTCACAGCAAAATCTACAGAGCTGAGATTGTTGTATGCCCCATTTATATAGCATTCAGTCGGTGGCAAGAATTTATATAATCATTTAAATTTAAAAACTTTAAGTGTTGAATCAAGTGTTGTTTTTTGTACCAGTTCATAAACCATGTGCCATGGAATCGGTACGTAAAAAATCTCTTCCCATGTATTTCCTGTATGGCACAGCTGTCAACATTTTTGTCCTCAAATGAAAACGGGTATATTTTTCTATTTACGCCAATTCCTTTCAGCCAATTTGTATCTTTACTACATGGCAGGCAAACAAGTTCCCTACCTTCTCCCTTTTCTACTTGCCTCCTCCATTGTGGTAGTGCTGCAATCAGTTGGTTGTAAATTAGGATTGAGCAGATATTCCCATATATTTTCGATAGCTGCATATGTGACATATCTCCTCCATTTCTAGTCATAATATCATTCATAAATATAATACCATTAAAAAAATTATAATCCATAAAGAATGTGTATTTTTATTAAATCAGTATATGTGAGTTTAACCATAACATTTGTTCTATCATTTCTGGAGGATAAAACTGAAATTGTAACCAGCTTTGTATATCTTGTTTAAGAAAGGGCGATACTTTAAACAAAATGTACTTTTCAATTAGTCGGAAATAAGAAGTTGTACTCTGTATAAAAGGCCAAAAGGCCATTTTTGAACAAAGGATGAGCTTTAATAATCTACTGGAGAACCATTTTGGGTTTAAGTATAACATATGCATGAGTGAAGCTTTTAGTGAGAGGTTTAAATATTTCATATTTAATCATTTTAGCCCCCCAAACTCATATTTATTATATAAATAGGCACGTTTAAATTTTTGTCTAGCTTAGCATTCCAAATAAAATGAAATATTTTTTGCTCATATGATTTAAAAAACAAGTAATCTGGAGTAGGCGGTGCCATTAGTAAGTAAACTGTGATAGGACCAAAGAGTTAATCAATGTGATTTTTCCATAAATAGACAAGTATTTACCTCTCCACGGTTGCAGAATCGTATCTATTTTTTCTAACTTTCTATTGAAATTGATTGTGGTAATTTAATTTATATTTTTTGAGATGTGAATACGAAGTATGTCTACTTCACCATCCGGCCATTTTATTGGTAAACTACAAGGTAGTGTAAACATATTTTAATTTAATCCCATCAGTATGTAAAGTACATCTAATTGATGGGTTCTGACTTCTAAACTTGAAATATGAAATATCCTTGTTCATGGTACAGAGGGGAATGCAGAACCTGTCATTCTGACATTCTGTCAGAACATGTTATTGCTTGACATCAGGTATCCTATGGAAAGAAGGGCCACAGTCTAGTTTCAGTTGTTGTTTAATTTAATTTGAAATACTTGCTACACCAGAAGTGAATGGTTTTCTGTAGGAGGAATGTATATGGTGGGGTCAATTAAGGTTGGATATGAGCCAGGGGCTTGGACTGTTACTGAGTAAGGGAAAGGCAATCACATGGTTGTGGTCACTGATAAGGGTGGAGAGCTGTGGATTAGTGAGGAATCGGGGCCCAGGTCAGATCACATTAAGGGAGAAGGAACAGTTTATTACCCACATCACTTACCTTCCTGCCTACCATTAAATATGTAATGTTTAGAGAAAGGGAGGAGACCACCCAAAGTGGGGTGGGTATATATATATAAGGATATTTCATATTCCAATTGTGCAAGTTCTCCCACTTAAAAAGATATACCATAATTTGCAAATAAATTCATTAAAAATCCTACAATGTGATTTACATTTTTTTTGGGGGGCATATTGTCTGTCATAGTTGAAGTGTACTTATGATAAATTACAGGCCTCTCTCATCTTTTTAAGTGGGAGAACTTGCACAATTTGTGGCTGACTAAATACTTTTTTGCCCCACTATTTACAGTGCCTTGCGAAAGTATTCGGCCCCCTTGAACTTTGCGACCTTTTGCCACATTTCAGGCTTCAAACATAAAGATATAAAACTGTATTTTTTTGTGAAGAATCAACAACAAGTGGGACGACATTTATTGAATATTTCAAACTTTAACAAATCAAAAACTGAAAAATTGGGCGTGCAAAATTATTCAGCCCCTTTACTTTCAGTGCAGCAAACTCTCTCCAGAAGTTCAGTGAGGATCTCTGAATGATCCAATGTTGACCTAAATGACTAATGATGATAAATACAATCCACCTGTGTGTAATCAAGTCTCCGTATAAATGCACCTGCACTGTGATAGTCTCAGAGGTCCGTTAAAAGCGCAGAGAGCATCATGAAGAACAAGGAACACACCAGGCAGGTCCGAGATACTGTTGTGAAGAAGTTTAAAGCCAGATTTGGATACAAAAAGATTTCCCAAGCTTTAAACATCCCAAGGAGCACTGTGCAAGCGATAATATTGAAATGGAAGGAGTATCAGACCACTGCAAATCTACCAAGACCTGGCCGTCCCTCTAAACTTTCAGCTCATACAAGGAGAAGACTGATCAGAGATGCAGCCAAGAGGCCCATGATCACTCTGGATGAACTGCAGAGATCTACAGCTGAGGTGGGAGACTCTGTCCATAGGACAACAATCAGTCGTATATTGCACAAATCTGGCCTTTATGGAAGAGTGGCAAGAAGAAAGCCATTTCTTAAAGATATCCATAAAAAGTGTTGTTTAAAGTTTGCCACAAGCCACCTGGGAGACACACCAAACATGTGGAAGAAGGTGCTCTGGTCAGATGAAACCAAAATTGAACTTTTTGGCAACAATGCAAAACTTTATTTTTGCCGTAAAAGCAACACAGCTCATCACCCTGAACACACCATCCCCACTGTCAAACATGGTGGTGGCAGCATCATGGTTTGGGCCTGCTTTTCTTCAGCAGGGACAGGGAAGATGGTTAAAATTGATGGGAAGATGGATGGAGCCAAATACAGGACCATTCTGGAAGAGAACCTGATGGAGTCTGCAAAAGACCTGAGACTGGGATGGAGATTTGTCTTCCAACAAGACAATGATCCAAAACATAAAGCAAAATCTACAATGGAATGGTTCAAAAATAAACATATCCAGGTGTTAGAATGGCCAAGTCAAAGTCCAGACCTGAATCCAATCGAGAATATGTGGGAAGAACTGAAAACTGCTGTTCACAAATGCTCTCCATCCAACCTCACTGAGCTCGAGCTGTTTTGCAAGGAGGAATGGGAAAAAATGTCAGTCTCTCGATGTGCAAAACTGATAGAGACATACCCCAAGCGACTTACAGCTGTAATCGCAGCAAAAGGTGGCGCTACAAAGTATTAACTTAAGGGGGCTGAATAATTTTGCACGCCCAATTTTTCAGTTTTTGATTTGTTAAAAAAGTTTGAAATATCCAATAAATGTCGTTCCACTTCATGATTGTGTCCCACTTGTTGTTGATTCTTCACAAAAAAATACAGTTTTATATCTTTATGTTTGAAGCCTGAAATGTGGCAAAAGGTCGCAAAGTTCAAGGGGGGCGAATACTTTCGCAAGGCACTGTATGTATATTTTACACACACACACACACACACGGGCACATGTCTTTGTCTGTTCAGCTGTCTGACCCATTAGGTGAATAAACTTGGTTTGAGCTTTTCCTAGCTGTCCGTTTGGTTCTAAATAAACAGAGTAAAACTAACATAATAAAGAATACTGTTTATTACAAGAACACAATGTTTTTAGTAAATTGTCTCTGTCTTCCTGTCTGTCTATCTCGCTCTCCCTCTTTCATGCTTGATGGAGAGAACATCACATGGTAGATGATTAAGTTAATTTGGCACGTCTCATAGTCATCTGAAGGTCAATAGACAGAGGGAGGAAGGGAGAGAGAAAGGAACAGAGAAGAGAGAGAGAGAGGGGGAGAGAGAGACAGATGAGTGGAACAAAAAGCTTCAGTCTTTTATTCTATCAGACAAAGACGATCAGACTCAGGGTTCGGCTTTGATCTATGATAGCAGACAGAAAAAGACCGTGGGTGTATGTGTGCATACAGTGGCGTGCGAAAGTATTCACCCCTCTTGGCAATTTTCCTATTTTGTTGCCTCACACCTTGGAATTAAAATAGATTTTTGGGGAGTTTGTATCGTTTGATTTACACAACATGCCTACCACTTTGAAGAAACATACAAGACAAAAAAAACAGAAAATTTGAGCGCGCATAACTACCCCCCCCCCCATTCTTCAAGGCAAAACTGCTCCAGCACCTTCAAGTTGGGTTGGGTTCCGCTGGTGTACAGCAATCTTGAAGTCGTACCACAGATTCTCAATTGGATTGAGTTCTGGGCTTTGACTAGGCCATTCCAAGACATTTAAATGTTTCCCCTTAAACCACAAGTGTTGCTTTAGCAGTATGCTTAGGGTCATTGTCCTGCTGCAAGGTGAACCTCCGTCCCAGTCTCAAATCTCTGGAAGACTGAAACAGTTTTTCCTCAAGAATTTCCCTGTATTTAGCGCCATCCATCATTCCTTCAATTCTGACCAGTTCCCCAGTCCTTGCCAATGAAAAACATCCCCACAGCATGATGCAAACACCACCATGCTTCACTGTGGGGATGGTGTTCTTGGGATGATGGGAGGTGTTGGGTTTGCGCCAGACAGCGTTTTCCATGATGGCCAAAAAGCTAAATTTTAGTCTCATCTGAACTGAGTACCATCTTCCATATGTTTGGGGAGTCTCCCACATGCCTTTTGGCAAACACCAAACATGTTTGCTTATATTTTTCTGGACACTCTTCCGTAAAGCCCAGCTCTGTGGAGTGTACGGCTTAAAGTGGTCCTATGGACAAATACTCCAATCTCCGCTGTGGAGCTTTGCAGCTCCTTCAGGGTTATCTTTGGTCTCTTTGTTGCCTCTCTGATTAATGCCCTCCATACCTGGTCTGTGAGTTTTGGTGGGTGGCCCTCTTGGCAGGTTTGTCGTGGTGCCATATTCTTTAAAAAAAAATGTATAATGAATTTATTGGTGCTCTGTGAGACGAGAAGTTTCAGATATTTTTTTATAACCCAACCCTGATCTGTACTTCTCCACAACTTTGTCCCTGACCTGTTAGGAGAGTTCCTTGGTCTTCATAGTGCCGCTTGCTTGGTAGTGCCCCTTGCTTAGTGGTTTTGCGGACTCTGGGGCATTTCAGAACAGGTGTAAAAATACACAGTAAGATCTTAAAGTCCACCTCTGTGCAATCTAACTAATTCTGTGACTTCTTGAGGTAATTGGTTGCACCAGATCTTATTTAGGGGCTTCATAGCAAAGGATTGAACACATATGCACGCACCACTTTTCCTTATTTTTTTATTAATATATATAAGTATTTTTTTTTCATTTCACTTCACCAATTTTGACTATTTTGTCTATTTTGTGTATGTCCATTACATGAAATCCAAATAAAAATCTAATTTAAACTACAGGTTGTAATGCAACAAAATAGGAAAAACGCCAAGGGGGTGAATACTTTTGCAAGGCACTGTGTGTGTGTGTGTGTGTGTGTGTGTGTGTGTGTGTGTGTGTGTGTGTGTGTGTGTGAGAGAGCGCGCGCCTGCGTGTATGTCAGAACCACGGCCAGCCCTTCAGACTACAATTCCACATCATTACCAGAGTGTCTAGGTCCAAAGCACTAATGAAAGCATGCTGGTCTGATGAACAGACATAAACAGTGTGGTTAATGGGAACACCAGCTCTGAACCATTACCCACCCCCACACACACACACACACACACACACCTCCAATGCCAATTTGGATGCTGACTTAATAGCCATTTCCACAGTGAGTGACCAACTCAACGATCCTGTGACTGACAGAAGGGGAAACAAGGATAGAAAATAGAAGAGGGAACAATACAAACTGATGGAGAACGAGGAAGGACGATCGAGGGCAAAAACACAGTAAGGTGACAGTAAGTGTAAACCTAGTCAGAGGAGAGATCCTCTCCCAACCTACAGTGTCAATCAAAGTCAACCGCAGAGCAACAGCCTGCTCTCTCTCACAAACACGCACACACACAGGTAATGCTAGGTAGGAGGAGAGGAGAGGGCAGCGGTACGGTCTGTAGGTTGCAGTCAGACTTAATGACCGCTGGAGGGACAGGGAGGCGAGTGGGCGGCTTGACCGCTGGAGGGGCAGGGAGGCAAGTGGGCGGCTTGACCGCTGGAGGGGCAGGGAGGCGAGTGGGCGGCTTGACCGCTGGCTAAGTTAGTGACCACAGTAACCATCTGCTTCATGTCCATCTCAAGCTACCAATGACCTTTAGTTGACCGCATAATAAATGTACACTATACACGTTTCTGAAGGGATTATGATATAGACAACATGCCTGTCTCACACTGATCTAAGGATTTAGGCTAGGTTCGGTCGCATACTGATGACACGTGTGTGTGTGTGTGTGTGTGTGTGTGTGTGTTACCTTGGCAGTCTTGTCAGCGGAAGTGGTGGCGAAGAGCTGTCCATCAGGCGACACGTCACAGGCTAGCACCGCCCCCTGGTGACACACTAGGTCCTGTAGCCGTTCACCACTAGACATGTCCCACACCTGGGGGGAGGGAGAGAGAGGAGGAGACGCTTTCTGTGTCACCTCCCTCTAGTAAATATCCTTTAGTTCATGTAACTTGTTGCTTTTAACAGGTTTTGCATGCGTGTGTGTGTGTTTCTAAGTCTTACTGTCTGTCTGGTACTGCATACGTGTGCTTGTATTACCTTGATGGTGCCGTCAAAGGACCAGCTGAGGAGATGTGTCTCTGAGGAGGGTGTGGTGGTGAGCAGAGAGAAGCATCTGACCTGCTCCTTGTGGCCCTCCAGAACCACACACTCACCTGTCCTCCACCTCCACACCTACAGGGGGAGAGAGAAAGAGAGAGAGAGAAAGAGAGAAGGCGAGGGAGAGAGAAAGTGCGAGAGAGAGAGCAATCACCTTCTGGTACTGGAGTGGGTAAAAGTTGCACCTGAACCAGGGATTTAGCACAATCAGAGTTATTGAGGGTAAGCTGATCCTGGATCTGTGCCCAGAGTGGGAGTATTCAGCTGGTAGGAGGGAATGGGCACTGGGCAAAATATTGGCCTCTACGCAAATATCTCAGACAATGATTGACACATAAAACTCTTACTAATGTTGGGTTTGTGAATGTACCATTCACCCCCCTCACCACTCCAGAAGTCAGTGGTCAGAGTAACAGCTATGTTTACTGTATAGAGCTAGTCACATTTCCTCAAAGTCAATCTATCCACCAAATACTCCCTTTTCAGCGAAGCTACTCAAACATTCATATAAACAGGAGATGGTCCATGGACCGTAAGGGACTACATAGAAGATGGTCCATAGACAGTAAGGGACTACACAGGAGATGGTCCATAGACAGTAAGGGACTACACAGGAGATGGTCCATAGACAGTAAGGGACTACACAGGAGATGGTCCATAGACCGTAAGGGACTACACAGGAGATGGTCCATAGACAGTAAGGGACTACACAGGAGATGGTCCATAGACAGTAAGGGACTACACAGGAGATGGTCCATAGACAGTAAGGGACTAGACAGGAGATGGTCCATAGACAGTAAGGGACTACATAGAAGATGGTCCATAGACAGTAAGGGACTAGACAGGAGATGGTCCATAGACAGTAAGGGACTACACAGGAGATGGTCCATAGACAGTAAGGGACTAGACAGGAGATGGTCCATGGACAGTAAGGGACTACATAGAAGATGGTCCATAGACAGTAAGGGACTAGACAGGAGATGGTCCATAGACAGTAAGGGACTAGACAGGAGATGGTCCATAGACAGTAAGGGACTACACAGGAGATGGTCCATAGACAGTAAGGGACTAGACAGGAGATGGTCCATAGACAGTAAGGGACTAGACAGGAGATGGTCCATAGACAGTAAGGGACTAGACAGGAGATGGTCCATAGACAGTAAGGGACTACACAGGAGATGGTCCATGGACAGTAAGGGACTAAACAGGAGATGGTCCATAGACAGTAAGGGACTACATAGAAGATGGTCCATAGACAGTAAGGGACTAGACAGGAGATGGTCCATAGACAGTAAGGGACTACACAGGAGATGGTCCATAGACAGTAAGGGACTAGACAGGAGATGGTCCATAGACAGTAAGGGACTAGACAGGAGATGGTCCATGGACAGTAAGGGACTAAACAGGAGATGGTCCATAGACAGTAAGGGACTAGACAGGAGACGGTCCATAGACAGTAAGGGACTAAACAGGAGATGGTCCATAGACAGTAAGGGACTACACAGGAGATGGTCCATAGACAGTAAGGGACTACACAGGAGATGGTCCATAGACAGTAAGGGACTAAACAGGAGATGGTCCATAGACAGTAAGGGACTAAACAGGAGATGGTCCATAGACAGTAAGGGACTACACAGGAGATGGTCCATAGACAGTAAGGGACTACACAGGAGATGGTCCATAGACAGTAAGGGACTAGACAGGAGATGGTCCATAGACAGTAAGGGACTAGACAGGAGATGGTCCATGGACAGTAAGGGACTAAACAGGAGATGGTCCATAGACAGTAAGGGACTAGACAGGAGATGGTCCATAGACAGTAAGGGACTAAACAGGAGATGGTCCATAGACAGTAAGGGACTAGACAGGAGATGGTCCATAGACAGTAAGGGACTACACAGGAGATGGTCCATAGACAGTAAGGGACTAGACAGGAGATGGTCCATAGACAGTAAGGGACTAAACAGGAGATGGTCCATAGACAGTAAGGGACTACACAGGAGATGGTCCATGGACAGTAAGGGACTAAACAGGAGATGGTCCATAGACAGTAAGGGACTAGACAGGAGATGGTCCATAGACAGTAAGGGACTAAACAGGAGATGGTCCATAGACAGTAAGGGACTACATAGAAGATGGTCCATGGACAGTAAGGGACTACACAGGAGATGGTCCATGGACAGTAAGGGACTACATAGAAGATGGTCCATAGACAGTAAGGGACTAGACAGGAGATGGTCCATAGACAGTAAGGGACTAGACAGGAGACGGTCCATAGACAGTAAGGGACTAAACAGGAGATGGTCCATAGACAGTAAGGGACTAGACAGGAGATGGTCCATAGACAGTAAGGGACTAGACAGGAGATGGTCCATAGACAGTAAGGGACTAAACAGGAGATGGTCCATAGACAGTAAGGGACTACACAGGAGATGGTCCATAGACAGTAATGGAATATAGAGTAAGATGAATACAAAGTGAGGCTGTGCTGTTCTGATTTGCAGCAAGGTGGTGCTCTGGATAGTGTGTGTACTTCTGATAGGCAGATAGGTCTAGCAGTGGACAGGCTGTCCTAAAAACAGAGGAGAGGCGATGAGAGAAACAGAGGATATGAGAGGATATGTTCAGTGAGGTGGAACTGTAGAGGAGAGCTGTTAGGGGTGACAGAGCGGAACAGTCCGAAAACATCAGACACACACACAGACACATGGAGGGAAATAACAAACCACAGAAGAGAAGAGAAGAAAGAAGGATGAGGAAGAAAGAGAAGGGCCCCACCCGTATGGTGGTGTCCTCAGAGGAGGTGATGAGTGTGTGTCCCTCCGGGGTGAACTGGCAGTGGAGAACTGTCCTGGTGTGACCCTGAAGAGTGGCTAGAGAGGTCCCCGACGGCACCTCCAACACCTGGGGAGATAGAGGGGAGGGAGAGAGAGGGGATGGAGGAGAAGGGAGAGACAGATGATTCCAATTAAATCCTTTATTACTGTGTCAAAAGAGCAAAAACAATATATTAAAATCATGAGTTGACACACATCCCAAGAAGTTGGAGAGGTGTTGACTAACAGAATAGTAAACTTAGAAAAAATAAAATAAGAGAGTCCCACACTATATTTTGCTCCCAAAAGTGTAAAAACAAGCAACTGCTCAAGTGAGATAGAAAACGGGAGACAGAAAGAGGAGGGAAGACAGAGATATTTAGAGGGGAAAGCTGGGAGGATAAAGAAATAACCTAACTGTCTATGGGTAAGCCTAGACCAAAACTAGTAAAAGAGCTAAATAAAATATATTAGAATAAAAAAGGAGACCAAAGTAATGCGTTTGGGTTGACAGTGATAAGCTCATCAAAAAGGACATGTTTTAAATATTACCGGGCTCTGCGTGCGATTGATCAGCCCATTAGCAGAGTGGATCTGCCCTGACTGCTTTGTGTGAGGGTCTGACAGACAACACTGCCACAGTAGGACAAAAAACAGCTCTGATGCCCAAAGAACTGGCTTCAAGTTACAACGGAAACTCTGACAACATAGAGTACATTACTGAGGTCCTAGAAGTCCGAACTGTCTTACAAACTTCCCGCGCCATCTTTGATAACTTGACTGAGTAGTTGGACTAGAATTTTAAGGCTGAATTCTGATGACATTGAACTATTGGAAATGATTGCAAACTTAAGTTATCAAACATACTTGAAGTCTATAAATATTATCGCAAAATAATAAATTAACCCTCCTGGTATGATATTTGTAGTGTAAACCAAAAGGCAAAGAAACACACAAGCTCATAACTTTAGACGAAAAATGACTACACATGCACGCAAGCATGCACACACGCACACAGACACACACACACAGACACACAGACACACTGAGCACAAGGTGAATCGTAGATTGAGATTGTGCTAAAATATTTAAACCTCTACTTCAAACAAACGCGTGAGAAGGCTAGCCGCAGGGCATACCAACCAGAGGACGCTCTGCGATGCTACTGGGAAACAAACGTGTGAGAAGGCTAGCCGGAGGGCATGCCAACCAGAGGATGCTCTGCGATGCTACTGGGAAACAAACGTGTGAGAAGGCTAGCCGCAGAGCATGCCAACCAGAGGACGCTCTGCGATGCTACTGGGAAACAAACGTGTGAGAAGGCTAGCTGCAGGGCATGCCAACCAGAGGACATGCCAACCAGAGGACATGCCAACCAGAGGATGCTCTGCGATGCTACTGGGAAACAAACGGGTGAGAAGGCTAGCCGCAGAGCATGCCAACCAGAGGACGCTCTGCGATGCTACTGGGAAACAAACGTGTGAGAAGGCTAGCTGCAGGGCATGCCAACCAGAGGACATGCCAACCAGAGGACGCTCTGCGATGCTACTGGGAAACAAACGCGTGAGAAGGCTAGCCGCAGGGCATGCCAACCAGAGGACGCTCTGCGATGCTACTGGGAAACAAACGGGTGAGAAGGCTAGCCGCAGGGCATGCCAACCAGAGGAGGCTCTGCGATGCTACTGGGAAACGGGTTTCAAAAGGTTGCCAGCTCTCCTCAAGGTTTGGGAATGAGGCAGCAGGGAGTGTGCTCAGGGCGATATGGGGGAAAGGTTGCCAGCTCTCCTCAAGGTTTGGGAATGAGGCAGCAGGGAGGGTGCTCAGGGCGATATGGGGGAAAGGTTGCCAGCTCTCCTCAAGGTTTGGGAATGAGGCAGCAGGGAGGGTGCTCAGGGCGATATGGGGGAAAGGTTGCCAGCTCACCTCAAGGTTTGGGAATGAGGCAGCATTGAGGGTGCTCAGGGCGATATGGGGGAAAGGTTGCCAGCTCTCCTCAAGGTTTGGGAATGAGGCAGCAGGGAGGGTGCTCAGGGCGATATGGGGGAAAGGTTGCCAGCTCTCCTCAAGGTTTGGGAATGAGGCAGCAGGGAGGGTGCTCAGGGCGATATGGGGGAAAGGTTGCCAGCTCTCCTCAAGGTTTGGGAATGAGGCAGCAGGGAGGGTGCTCAGGGCGATATGGGGGAAAGGTTGCCAGCTCTCCTCAAGGTTTGGGAATGAGGCAGCATTGAGGGTGCTCAGGGCGATATGGGGGAAAGGTTGAGTAAAACATGTTAGCGGTAGGAATACTAGTTTGGCTTATGAAGCTTAGGAATAAACAGATCAACAAAAGCAGCACAGATCTGATCTGAGAGCAGTGGTCATCGAAGTAACTAACGATGAGCAGGTTAACATGTACTGATCCCTGATCTGTTTTCATCCACATGTGCAGCCTCCCTTGTGTAATATTGCATACAGAAAGATATGCTGTGATGTGCACCTTAAACTCCATTTGAACAATAGATCACTCCACAGTACTGGAGCTATCCCTCTCCCTAACACTGATCACAATCCCTTTGAGAAGGTCAAGGAACACACACACACACACACACACCTTAAAAAGATCAGGACTTGATTGAGCCTGGTGCAAATGGAATAGTCCCAACAGTGCACACCCTGACCATCTAGGCAGACTAAGTATAAGTATTTATGATATTATTTGAATCCAGGTCGAAGCACACAGTGGAGGCTGCTGAGGGTAGGACGTCTCATAGTAATGGCTGGACTGGTATTAACCACATAGAAACCACGTGTTTGAGACAATTCCATTGACTCCATTCCAGCCATTATTATGAGCCGTCCTCCCCTCAGCAGCCTCCACTGACGCGCACACATGCCATATCACGCTACCATACCTGCACACTGCCTGTTTCTAGCCCTAGCGCCAGCAACAAGCCCCTGTGAGAGGTCAGCCGCTGTAGAGTCCTCCATCCAATGGTCCTCAGTACCTGCCTAACTGTCTTCCCTCCTGCCTGGGGTAGAACACACACTCTCTTCAACACTCCTGTCCCTCTTCTTTTCCTTCTTAATAGAAAAAACGCATGTCATTTCAGAGGAGAGAACCGAGCCAATCAAAGTGGCAATTACAGCCAAGAAAGAAGACTAGAATGCGAGGCATGCGTCAAACTGAGTCAATGACAACGAGGGCATTGCTTTGTGAGTTCATTAAGAGTTATGGTCAATTTGTACCTCTCTGCTCTAATAGCACAGTGGCTCTGATGTGGAGAGAAAGAGAGAGCAGGCAGAGAGACACAGAGAGAGAGAGCACGAGAGAGAGCTAGAGGGAAAGAAAGAGTGCGAGAGAGCACAAGAGCTAGAGGGGGAGAGCGAGAGAGAGAGAGAGAGAGAGAGAGAGAGAGAGAGAGAGAGAGAGAGAGAGAGAGAGAGAGAGAGAGAGAAAGAGAAAGTGAGAGCACAAGAGTTAGAGGGAGAGAGAGTGAGAGAGAGCAAGAGTTAGAGGGAGAGTGCGAGCAGACTACTGCAGCAGCGGACCTGGAAGGACACAAAGCAGCAGCTCCCTCTGGTGGAAATGAGAGGAATTAGATGTAATGGAACAGGTGTAAAGACCAACACAAGTATCCTCACAGTGAAACCAACATTTCCATGGTATGCCCACTTTTCACATGTTAAGTAACTGATATTACACAACCCTGCAGTCTTTCAGCTCCACTCATTTCAACCATCTGTCCTCTTCCTCATACCCTCTTGACTGTCTTGACTCAGAAGAGTAGACAGACACCCAAGTGTGTGTGTGAGTGAGAGAAGAGGCCCGAGTTATTATAATCCATTAACCCCTGTGTTGGTTAGAGCCCAGGCTCCATTCATTAATATAAGAGGTTCCTGAGGTGTGGCCCTTACTGGAGTACAGAGTTTTACACACCTGCCTGTGTGACACTACTTACTACCACTTCCAAGGACATCCCTGAGTCTCCTGTGTGACACTACTTATTACCACTTCCAGGGACATCACTGAGTCTCCTGTGTGACACTACTTACTACCACTTCCAGGGACATCACTGAGTCTCCTGTGTGACACTACTTACTACCACTTCTAGGGACATCCCTGAGTCTCCTGTGTGACACTACTTACTACCACTTCCAGGGACATCCCTGAGTCTCCTGTGTGACACTACTTACTACCACTTCCAGGGACATCCCTGAGTCTCCTGTGTGACACTACTTACTACCACTTCCAGGGACATCCCTGAGTCTCCTGTGTGACACTACTTACTACCACTTCCAGGGACAACCCTGAGTCTCCTGTGTGACACTACTTACTACCACTTCCAGGGACATCCCTGAGTCTCCACACACACTTCCAAAAGGGACCAGATTTTCCTGGGCTCACAGTAAACAACCATTTATCATAGAGACAGGGAGCGATGGAGCAAGTAGAGCAGAGAGTGGGAATAAATGAGAGAGGAAGAAAAGGTCAGAAGTAGGAAAGATCTCATTTATGACTACTAGAAAAGAAAAGCAGAAAGAGAGAGGACAAAATAGGTCAAGAGAGAGAGAGAGAGACATTTGACACATTGGAAAGAATTAACAAAAAAAGAGCAAACTAGAATGCTATTTGGCCCTAAACAGAGAGTACACAGCGGCAGAATACCTGACCACTGTGACTGACGCAAACTTAAAGAAAGCTTTGACTATGTACAGACTCAGTGAGCATAGCCTTGCTATTGAGAAAGGCCGCCGTAGGCAGACCTGGCTCTCAAGAGAAGACAGGCTATGTGCTCACTGCCCACAAAATGAGGTGGAAACTGAGCTGCACTTCCTAACCTCCTGCCCAATGTATGACCATATTAGAGAGACATATTTCCCTCATATTACACAGATCCACAAAGAATTCGAAAACAAATCCAATTTTGATAGACTCCCATATCTACTGGGTGAAATTCCACAGTGTGCCATCACAGCAGTAAGATTTGTGACCTGTTGCCACGAGAAAAGGGCAACCAGTGAAGAACAAACACCATTGTAAATACAACCCATTTTTATGCTTATATATTTTATCTTGTGTACTTTAACCATTTGTACATTGTTAAAACACACATACATACATACATACATACATACATACATACATACATACATATACTGCTCAAAAAAAGAAAGGGAACACTTAAACAACACAATGTAACTCTAAGTCAATCACACTTCTGTGAAATCAAACTGTCCACTTAGGAAGCAACACTGATTGACAATAAATTTCACATGCTGTTGTGCAAATGGAATAGACGACAGGTGGAAATTATAGGCAATTAGCAAGACACCCCCAATAAAGGAGTGGTTCTGCAGGTGGTGACCACAGACCACTTCTCAGTTCCTATGCTTCCTTTTGCTGTGTCTGTCAGCGTAGTGTCCAGAGCATGGAGGCGCTACCAGGAGACAGGCCAGTACATCAGGAGACGTGGAGGAGACCGTAGGAGGGCAACAACCCAGCAGCAGGACCACTACCTCCGCCTTTGTGCAAGGAGGAGCAGGAGGAGCACTGCCAGAGCCCTGCAAAATGACCTCCAGCAGGCCACAAATGTGCATGTGTCTGCTCAAACGGTCAGAAACAGACTCCATGAGGGTGGTATGAGGGCCCGACGTCCACAGGTGGGGGTTGTGCTTACAGCCCAACACCGTGCAGGACGTTTGGCATTTGCCAGAGAACACCAAGATTGACAAATTCGCCACTGGCGCCCTGTGCTCTTCACAGATGAGCACATGTGACAGACGTGACAGAGTCTGGAGACGCAGTGGAGAACGTTCTGCTGCCTGCAACATCCTCCAGCATGACCGGTTTGGCGGTGGGTAGGTCATGGTGTGGGGTGGTGTAACAGTATAACTTTATACTATCCCCTCGCCCATACCCTGGCGCGAACCAGGGACCCTCTGCACACATCAACAACATTCACCCACGAAGCATCGTTACCCATCGCTCCACAAAAGCCGTGGCCCTTGCAGAGCAAGGGGAACAACTACTTCAAGGTCTCAGAGCAAGTGACGTCACCGATTGAAACGCTATTTAGCACGTACCACCGCCAACTAAGCTAGCCGTTTCACATCCGTTACAGTGGCATTTCTTTGGGGGGCCGCACATCCCTCCATGTGCTCGCCAGAGGTAGCCTGACTGCCATTAGGTACCGAGATGAGATCCTCAGACCCCTTGTGAGACCATATGCTGGTGCGGTTGGCCCTGGGTTCCTCCTAATGCAAGACAATGCTAGACCTCATGTGGCTGGAGTGTGTCAGCAGTTCCTGCAAGAGGAAAGCATTGATGCTATGGACTGGTCCGCCCGCTCCCCAGACCTGAATCCAATTGAGCACATCTGGGACATCATGTCTCGCTCCATCCACCAACGCCACATTGCACCACAGACTGTCGAGGGGTTGGCGGATGCTTTAGTCCAGGTCTGGGAGGAGATCCCTCAGGAGATGGGGCAGCAGGGTAGCCTAGTGGTTAGAGTGTTGGACTAGTAACCGGAAGGTTGCAAGTTCAAAACCCGAGCTGACAAGGAACAAATCTGTCGTTCTGCCCCTGAACAGGCAGTTAACCCACTGTTCCTAGGCCGTCATTGAAAATGAGAATTTGTTCTTAACTGACTTGCCTAGTTAAATAAAGGTAAAATTAAAAAAAGACCATCCGCCACCTCATCAGGAGCATGCCCAGGTGTTGTAGGGAGGTCATACAGGCACGTGGAGGCCACACACACTACTGAGCCTCATTTTGACTTTACATCAAAGTTGGATCAGCCTGTAGTGTGGTTTTCCACTTTAATTTTGAGTGTGACTCCAAATCCAGACCTCCATGGGTTGATAAATTTGATTTCAATTGATAATTTTTGTGTGATTTTAAATGTCAGCACATTCAACTATGTAAAGAAAAAAGTATTTAATAAGAATATTTCATTCATTCAGATCTAGGATGTGTTATTTTATTGTTCCCTTTATTTTTTTGAGCAGTGTATTTATAATATGACATTTGTAATGTCATTTTTATTGTTTATTTCACTTTTGTATATTATCTACCTCACTTGCTTTGGCAACGTTAACACGTTTCCCATGTCAATAAAGCCCCTTGAATTTAATTGAATTGAGAGAGAGAGCTGGGTATTGTACAGTACAGTAGGACTGAGACAGGGTTGACAGGCCAGACAGAGAGCTGGGTATGGTACAGTACAGTAGAACTGAGACAGGCCAGACAGAAAGAGAGCGAGAAAGCTGGGTACAGTACAGTAGGACTGAGACAGGGTTGACAGGCCAGGCACACACACACACACACACACACACACACACACACAGAGAGAGAGAGAGAGAGCGCAAGACAGAGACAGAGTGCAAGACAGAGAGAGAGAGCAAGACAGAGAGAGAGCTGGGTACGGCACGACTGAGACAGGATAGGCAGGCAGGCAGGCAGGCAGGCAGGCAGGCAGGCAGGCAGACAGGCAGACAGAGAGTACAGTACAGGGTACAGTACAGGAGGACTGAGACAGGGTTGACAGGCCAGACAGAGAGGTTTCCAGCACAATGTCACCAGCCATTAGTGGACGTGAGAAACACCTCCTCCAGCAAGGTGAACATGATTTTTACACACACACACCACTTCGACCAACTCTTCCAAGCATAGGCAGACCACAGTAGTCACAATGCTACTAGGACAGCACCAGTGGTAAAACTGTCAAACTTAGTTTTGGTGTAACATTGTGTCCAGCTTTACCTGAAAGAATGTCTCTTCCTGCCTTTCCTACAGCTCAGTTGGTCTTTAACAAGTTTGGCAGTGACACCATCTTCTCCAGCCAAAAAGCCTTTTACATTTCTGGCACTTTTCCCTCATAGCACCTGCACTTTTGTCAAGTTAAGCATAAATTATACATAAGCATTTTCCTACTTTTGTGTCCTTGAAGATTTTTGCTTTACCTGTATCGTCCCATCCTCTCGTCCCAGCCCCACGGCTGAGGTCTGTGAGCAGATAGCAGTGTGTGTGTGTGTGTGTGTGTGTGTGTGTACCTGTATCGTCCCATCCTCTCGTCCCAGCCCCACGGCTGAGGTCTGTGAGCAGATAGCAGTGTGTGTGTGTGTGTGTGTGTGTGTGTGTACCTGTATAGTCCCATCCTCTCGTCCCAGCCCCACGGCTGAGGTCTGTGAGCAGATAGCAGTGTGTGTGTGTGTGTGTGTGTGTGTGTACCTGTATAGTCCCATCCTCTCGTCCCAGCCCCACGGCTGAGGTCTGTGAGCAGATAGCAGTGTGTGTGTGTGTGTGTGTGTGTGTACCTGTATAGTCCCATCCTCTCGTCCCAGCCCCACGGCTGAGGTCTGTGAGCAGATAGCAGTGTGTGTGTGTGTGTGTGTGTGTGTGTGTGTGTACCTGTATAGTCCCATCCTCTCGTCCCAGCCCCACGGCTGAGGTCTGAGAGCAGATAGCAGTGTGTGTGTGTGTACCTGTATAGTCCCATCCTCTCGTCCCAGCCCCACGGCTGAGGTCTGTGAGCAGATAGCAGTGTGTGTGTGTGTGTGTGTGTGTGTGTACCTGTATAGTCCCATCCTCTCGTCCCAGCCCCACGGCTGAGGTCTGTGAGCAGATAGCAGTGTGTGTGTGTGTACCTGTATCGTCCCATCCTCTCGTCCGAGCCCCACGGCTGAGGTCTGTGAGCAGATAGCAGTGTGTGTGTGTGTGTACCTGTATCGTCCCATCCTCTCGTCCCAGCCCCACGGCTGAGGTCTGTGAGCAGATAGCAGTGTGTGTGTGTGTACCTGTATAGTCCCATCCTCTCGTCCCAGCCCCACGGCTGAGGTCTGTGAGCAGATAGCAGTGTGTGTGTGTGTACCTGTATAGTCCCATCCTCTCGTCCCAGCCCCACGGCTGAGGTCTGTGAGCAGATAGCAGTGTGTGTGTGTGTACCTGTATCGTCCCATCCTCCCGTCCCAGCCCCACGGCTGAGGTCTGTGAGCAGATAGCAGTGTGTGTGTGTGTGTGTGTACCTGTATCGTCCCATCCTCTCGTCCCAGCCCCACGGCTGAGGTCTGTGAGCAGATAGCAGTGTGTGTGTGTGTGTGTGTGTACCTGTATAGTCCCATCCTCTCGTCCCAGCCCCACGGCTGAGGTCTGTGAGCAGATAGCAGTGCAGCGGATACGAGACTCCTGGTTCTCTGACTGGAACATCACCGCTCCGGTCCTCCCATTCCTCACCTGAAACACACGCCAGCCTGCTGGGTTAACACCTGTCACATCTGTAAGACGTCATTGTGTGTGTGTGTGTGTCCAGCCCAGCCCTCTCACCTGCAGTCTGTTGCGGTTGTCGGCGGCGACCACGGTAATGTCACCGTTGTTAAAGAGCACGTCAGAATCCCTCTTCAAACAGACAGCTGATGAGGTGTGGACTTTTTTAGTCTCCCACACCTGACACACACACACACACACATCACAGCATTACATTTTTTATGCCATTAAAAGTGTTAAATGGTTATGTACAATATGTCACGAGAAGGGTTAACTGATGAAGACAGATTGGACAAATTATTGACAGACAGACGGCAGACGCACAAATACACACACACACACACTTACCCTGACGGTCTGGTCGTCAGAACAGGAGAGCAGTAGAGATCCGTCAGGGGAGAACTGGACTCCATGGACCCAGCTCAGATGACCACTACAGTCAGCCATCTTCTTACTGGTCTCTATGTCCCACAGCTGGAGGGAAGAGACCTATGATGTCATATCTTGCCGTATGATGGTGTAGTAGTTTGATAGGGCTATAGCCACCATGTGTGTACATGGCACAGTGTAATAGTCAACAGGCTGTGTGTGTGTGTACCTCCACAGCATAGTGTGACAGTGCGATGGCCACCAGGTTGCTGCTGGGGCAGGCGTGACAGTACTGCACCGTGCTCAGACGACTGGTCCGGATCTCCAACAACATGGCCGCCGCCTCTACATCAAACACCTGGGAACAGCAGGAGGGATCTGTCACTACACCATTGTTATAGCTGGTGATCGCTCTCTAGTGCAACTGCCAATATGTGGGGCACAAAATGGCTTCCATGCATAAGCTAGTGATAACTTTCTAGACACTTCTTGATGGCCCCTTGGAGGGCTCATAGGTTGTTAGGTCAGACCATGTAGAGATCTAATTGTAAATTGATCTGGAGTCTTTGCTAAATGACTCAAATGTAATGTGAACTGTAAAGGACATGACAGGATGGGATTAAATGGAAGCAATATGGTAATAGCCTGATAAGCTGCTAAGTGAAGTCTCAACTGCAGGTTTGGTTTTCATTCATTTTTCTGACTTTGCAGCTGTCCCATCTAGCGGAAACGGCTCAGTTCTGCCTCCAGGGCAAGACTCATGACAATACATGTCAACCTGCATCTCAACCATGGATGATGATTTCCATATCTTCCAACTTGGCAAAGTGTGGGATTGTGAAGGGAAAAGCAGACCGAAGAAAAGAAAGGGAAAGAGACAGAGAGAAAACAGAGATTCAGGAGGAAAACAAAAGGGGTTCCAACTGCTGTTTCTACGAGCCATAATTGTTTTTAAAGTCCATCAAGCTATCTATTCTTCTATCAATACTAGCCTACAAACTGACAACTCTGACATTCAACGCCACTCTGATTCCTGGAGTGGAGAGAACAGACACGGACACAGAGACCTTTACATTTCCCAGGAGTGGGACGGCTTCATTCTCAGTCAGAACACACGCTTCTACCCTCTGATGGACAGACAGGCCCAAATACCAAAACATGAAAGACAAGTTGTCCAGGGCATTCTCATTGCTTCACGGACAGATTGCTCTAGGAGCAGTTTACTAGGCAAGAACATACCACTAAACACAAATATATTGACCGAATTTGACAGATTGTCAATGCACTACGTCAACACAGCATACAAAACATTATGAACAGCTGCTCTTTCCATGACAGACCGACCAGGTGAATCGTGGTAAAAAAAAAACTTTTTAAATGTCACCTGTTAAATCCACTTCAATCAGTGTAAATGAAGGAGAGGAGGCAGGTTAAAGAAGGATTTTTAAGCCTTGAGACAATTGAAAAATAGATTGTGTATGTGTGCCATTCAGAGGGTGAATGGGCAAGACAAAAGATTTAAGTGCCTTTGATCGGGGCATGGTAGTAGGTGCCAGGCACACTGGTTTGTGTCAAAAACTACAACGCTGCTGGGTTTATCGTAGTTTTATCAAGAACGGTCCACCACCCAAAGGACATCCAGCCAACTTGACACAACTGTGGGAAGCATTGGAGTCAACATGGGCCAGCATCCCTGTGGAACGCTTTGTAGAGTCGATGCCCTGACGAAATGAGGCTGTTCTGAGGGCAAGGGGGGTGAAATGTTTGTACACAATTTATGTCATGTAGTTAATGCCACATATGTCTCAAGTTGAGGGAGTGTGCAATTGCCATGCTGACTGCAGGAATGTCCACAGGAGCTGTTGACAGATAATTTAATGTTCATTTCTCTACCATAAGCCACCTCCAAAAGAATTTGGCAGTACGTCCAACCGGCCTCACAACCGCAGACCACGTGTAAACACGCCAGCCCAGGACCTTCACATCCGGCTTCTTCGTCTGAGACCAGCCACCCGGACAGCTGATGAAACTGTGGGTTTGCACAACTGAAGAATTTCTGCACAAACTGTCAGAAACCGTCTCAGGGAAGCTCATCTGCATGCTCGTTGTCCACAGCCACAACATTCCCCAGGGCACAATCAACAGCCTGATCAACTCTATGTGAAGGAGATGTGTCACGCTGCATGAAGCAAATGGTGGTCACACCAGATGCTGACTGGTTTTCTAATCCACGGCCCAACTTCTTTTTTTTTTAAGGTATCTGTGACCAACATATCTGCATATTCCCAGTCATGTGAAATCCATAGATTAGGAACGAATACATTTATTTCAATTGACCGATTTCCTTTTATGAACTGTAACTCAGTAAAATCTTAGAAATGGTTGCGTGTTGGGTTTCTATTTTTGTTCAGTGTAGTATTAGCCTTAGCATGAGCATTAGCTCATGTCCCCCAGTTACCGAAGTCCATTCAACATTCTGCCAGCTCCTCCTCTGATGAATCGCAACATGCTAAACAAATCTGGTCCGAGTCATGGAGCTCAGCCAGGGGACCACCCCTCAGTCCCTGTGCCCACGCCACGGCCCCATGCCAGCCTGACGGAGCAGAGCAGAGGCTTACTCACTCAGCAGGGGAGGGCTGGCTCTTCAACACTCACAAAGACTGCGTTCCTGGCAGCACAGATGATGGTCCTGCCGCCTGCTGACCAGGTGCTGCACTTCACCATGACCTCCGTCTGCTCTCTCTGCTCCGAGAACATGTCCGCCACGTCTATGGACTTCCACTCATTAGCCGAGGACACCTCCCACAGCTGAAACACAAACACACACACACACGTACAATTAATGTTGTTAAATACATAATAGTAGTCTACACCTAAATGAAAAACCTTTATCTATATTTGCTAATATAAACACATAGGTGGTGACTATGCCCCGCCCACCTTCAGGGTTCCGTCGCTGGAAGAGGTGGAGAGGTAGGCGTCATCAGGGGAGAAACAGCAGTGATTGACAGGCTCCAAATGACCAAACATGGTGTTCTGGGAAGAGGGTTTATTGATGTTCCACAGCTAGAGAGAGAGAGTAGGATATATATATATATATATATATATATATATATATATATATATATATATATATATATATATATATATATATATATATATATATATATATATATATATATATATATATATATATATATATAGTGTGGGGGATATATATCTATCTTATAGCTGGAGTGCAAAAAAATGTGGCCTACTTCATGGTTTAAAAAAATATATAAAAAATAAGAAAAATAAAAATCACACACAGAACAGAAACAGGCACACACACACACACAGGCTCACCTTGGTGTTCATGAACTTGTCGTTGGAACAGGTGGCCAGTAGGAGGCGTCGGCGTGTGTTGGTGAACTGACAGTGGTTGACCTGCTCCTCGTGTTCGTCCTCAAACACCCTCATCAGAGTCCCACGCTCCACGTTCCAAACCTGGCACACAACACAGATACTGTAGTTACGCAGATATACAACTCTTTTATTTGCTTTCCAAACCTTTTACACTACACAGATTAGAGACAGACAAACCACTTCCGTCTGTCGAAGTCGGGTTGTCAGGCAAGTCTGTCTGAAGTCTGTCCAAAGTTTGAATCGCAGAGGCTTCCACACCATACCTTGACCTTCCTATCACTGGAGCAGGTTGCTAGGAGACGGTCATCCGGGGAGAAGGCGCAGCAGAGCACCTCATCGTCGTGGGCCTGGATCTCCAGCATCTTCTCCCCAGACGTGCTCTTAAACACCTGGAGACACACACAGGGCAGAGCTTTTGAGGACACCCACTCACACAAACAGAGATGTGTGGGAGATACAGTGGGTGAAGATGTATTTCAAAAGAATGTGTGTGTCTTACTCGCAGTGTCTTGCTGGAGCCACAGGAGGCGATCTTGGTGCCGTCGTGGGAGAAGCAGGCAGAGTAGATGGATCCCTGGTGGGGCTGGACCACCAGACGAGACAGGCTCTTCAGACTACTTTTGTTCCTGGAACAAACCACAAACATAAATGACTTAGAGAACGTGAGCATGAGGGGATGTTAGAGGAAGTTGAACATCAGGCAATGAGACTAAAACGTAGAGTAATGGTCATAGAGTTGGATAGAGGGTACGTTTTTGCATTTACAATGGCTTCTGTTTTAGCATGGGCAGTGCCACTGACACTACGCTCAAACAGGCTTTGTGGTAATTGCGACACAAAACCAACTCTATGGTTAGGGTATGGTTGACTGGGGAATGGAATGCATAAGGGCTCGGGAGTAAGAGGTGGGGGCTAGGGGTCAACACTGTACACCCCGATTAAGTAGTGAGTACACTTATAAGCACGTGAGTAGTGTGTACGGGCCTACTACTGACACCCAGTCAAGGTAGAGTCCCCCTCTGGTGGCCCTCTCCTGCGCCTGCAGCAGGGCCTGGCGGTACACCTCAGAGGAGTCTGGCTGGGACAGGGCCAGCTGCACTACGTCAGGGAACGGACGCTGCTCCAACTGGTGGCCGTTCAGAGACAGGAACTCCTGGAATTGGCCCCGCACCTCGCTGTTCTGGGGGGACCATAAAGAGAGACTCACAGCGAGGATGTGACAAACGGGGTGTTTCAAAACCATGAGGGGAATTGAACAGGTACACACAGTGAGAGAAAGGAGAGATTGGAACACAACAATTGTATTCACAGGCATGAAACGAGTAACTGTTTCTTGCATTGACATTTCTACATTGTAGTCATTTAGCAGACGCTCTTATGCAAAGAGACTTACAGGAGCAATTAGGGTTAAGTGCCTTGCTCAAGGGCACATTAACAAATGTTTCACCTAGTCGGCCCAGGAATTCAAACCAGCAACGTTTTGATTACTGGACCAATGCTCTTAACCGCTAGGCCACCATTGACTTATGAGGAATTGATACCAAACACAAGATCTGAAAAACATATCAAATGAGGATAAAACAGGGTACACTAATTTCCTCAGTGAACTTGGTGTTGATCAAATCCTGACCTCTTTGTCCAGGATGGCTCCGTACTCAACATAGTCATTGATGAGATGAGCCGGTCCCATAATCTGAGCTTTAGTTCTGACCCAGTCCAGAGAGAACATCAGAGAGCACAACTCCTAAAGGGGGGGGGGGAGATAGCGAGAGAGCGAGAGAGAGAGAGAGAAATAAGTTAGCGACTTGTGCTTGTCTGGCGAAGGCCTCTATCATACGGAGTGGTGCCTTTATCTCCATCAGACTGTTGAACAGCCATCACACCATCTCCTGTAGCAAGACGCAAAGAGACTCGCTCACAAAACACACACTCACACCAGCTCTCTCTCACACATCCGCAAACAAGCTTAAACACAAGCTCTGAAAGTGTTATTTGGGTGGTTAATTGGATTTAGTTTTTGATTATTTGTGTCCCTGCTAGGAGCTAGTAACACAAGCATTTCCCTGCACCCGCTATAATATCTGCTAAACTGTGTACGCGACCCAAAAATGTTGATTTAGTTGTGTGGGTTGTGTGTGCGCGCGTGCATACCTGTGTGAGGTTGGCCTTGGCCATGTGGTAGGTGAGGAATCTGAACCAGTAAAGGCACTCTTCATCTCCTGAGGTGGGGGGACCCTGGCTGTAGCGCTGCTGGTACTGACGCACCACCTTGGTGTGGAGGCTCTGGAACACACACACCATATTATAAAACTGGGTGGTTTTAACGCCCTGAATGCTGATTGGCTGACAGCCGTGGTATAACAGCCCATATAGCACAGATATGACAAAACATTTATTTTACTGCTTTAATTACATTGGTAACCAGTTTATAATTGCAATAAGCGGTTTGTGATATATGGCCAATATATGACGGAGAAGGGTGGTTCTTAAGCACGACGCAACACGGAGTGCCTGGACACAGCCCTTAGCCGTGGTATATTGGCCATATATCACAAACCCCTCAGACCTTATTGCTTAATTATAGTAGATTGATGTCCCAATAATGCAGGGCATAGAAGACATGCGTCTAACTGATTAATTCTGTAAGCGACGGTCTAGTTTTCCAAGTTCTATGTACATTGATTCTCTAGAATTATTTCCTTACATTGGATTTCAGAAAATATGAATTAATTTCAACACAGTTATCAAACATCAAACTTTAGATACATTTCAAAATGGCCACCAGCATAGATAACAACCCTATGTAAATGAAGATAGAGGTGTGTATGTTGGAGTCAGTTGAGGCTGCTGAGGGGAGGACGGCTCATAATAATGGCTGGAATGGAGTGTTTGATACCATTCCATTCACTCTATACTGGACATTATTATGAGTCGTCCTCCTCTCAGCAGCCTCCACTGGTTGGAGTGTATGAGACCCACCTCTAGACCAGAGCGGTTCATCTCAGCCAGGAAGTCCAGCTGGAGGTCGTGGAGGTAGTAGAGGTAGGGCCGGTGGTGACAGTCACGGAACAGTAGGGACTTGTTCACAAAGTCCTGGAGAACATCCTCCACCTCCTCCGGTTCTAGATCCCACAGAACCGACAGAACCTGCAGGCAGAGGAACATGGAGGACACCGGAGGTTGGTGGCACCTTAATTGGGGAGGACTGGCTCCTAGTAATGGCTGGAACGCTATTCAAGACATTATAATGAGCCGTCCTCCCCTCAGCAGCCTCCTTTGATGGAAGAACAGGCTTCGATTAAGAGACAATGACCTGCTTCCTTGTCTTTTATTATCTTATTCCCTCCTTCTTTCCATAAGGACAGCTCACAATGTCTCCATGGGTTGTGAATACTTTCTGGCTGAAGGTGCGGGATAGCCTTACCCTAACCTACTGTAGCCTAGCTTAGTTTAGCCTAACCTGACCTAACCAAGCCTAGCCGAATTTAACCTTACCTACCCAAGCCTAACCATAATCCCCCCCGGCCAGTCTGACCTTGGCAGGTACTTTGACGTCCTTCTCCAGCACGGTGAGGTCAATGTATCGCTCTCTGTGTTCCTCAGACAGGACCTGGATGCTGGCAGCCATGGCCTGGTCAAGGGCATCGTAGTCATACGAAGACGACTTACGGATACGCTTGAACTTCTTCTGCTGAAGAGTGTGCAGGTAGTAGGCCCAGCGGTCTGGGAACTCCCGCAGCAGGGCCCCGATTAGGGACACCACCAAGGGAGAGCCTGGGGAAGAGAGGAGGGTAGAGGAGGGGTTTAGGTAGGCTGGTTGATTGTGCCAAGAGTTTTATAGTTTTTTAAGAGTTGAGATGTAACAGAAATGGAATTTGTATTTATTTCATGATTTTGAATGGAATTCTACAAGTCATTGAAGGTTAACAGAAATTTCAGTGGGCATTAAGGGCTCCTTTACTCCGAAGTCTATGCTCAGGCTAATTTGACTGAGTTTTTTGACAGAAAAACCAAAACAGGCTGACAGACTCATACTCATTTGACTGATGTCCTGCTGGTAAGAGAGAACTGAACATAACCACTATACAAATAAAGCTATAAAAATACATGAATATGTGTTTTGTGAAACCCATTGTTCTGACAGAGAAATAGCACCTGCCCTACAGAGAAAGGTGCAGCTGAATGCAGAGGATCCACAGTACACCAGGTCAAGACAGCTCGCTCAAAATATTGGTTTCTTTTTTTAGGAATCGTTTGTCATGGAGAAGAAAGTGCCGATTGTGTTTTTCTCAGGTCTTTGTTATGATATTTAAAATATATTTTATTACAATGTATTTACGATTGCATATCTGCAGCCAGCACATTTGTGTTCCAACCCAACACTATCACAAATAATCAATGAACCATCAAGCCCTTGAGAAGTTGAATCTGCTAAAGTGCAATACTTTTAGATATTGAGTTAAAATGTGAACATTAGTAGTTTAAGAAATAGTAATACTATTTTTGTTCTGCTCTGAACTTTTAGATGATCAAATTGACTATTGATATTGCAGCCTCTGGGTAGAAGGGTAGACATTATTGATGTTGCAGCCTCTGGGTAGAAGGGTCTATATTAATGATGTTGCAGCCTCTGGGTAGAAGGGTCTATATTAATGATGTTGCAGCCTCTGGGTAGAAGGGTAGATATTATTGATGTTGCAGCCTCTGGGTAGAAGGGTCTATATTAATGATGTTGCAGCCTCTGGGTAGAAGGGTCTATATTAATGATGTTGCAGCCTCTGGGTAGAAGGGTCTATATTAATGATGTTGCAGCCTCTGGGTAGAAGGGTCTATATTAATGATGTTGCAGCCTCTGGGTAGAAGGGTCTATATTAATGATGTTGCAGCCTCTGGGTAGAAGGGTCTATATTAATGATGTTGCAGCCTCTGGGTAGAAGGGTCTATATTAATGATGTTGCAGCCTCTGGGTAGAAGGGTCTATATTAATGATGTTGCAGCCTCTGGGTAGAAGGGTCTATATTAATGATGTTGCAGTCTCTGGGTAGAAGAGTAGATATTATTGATGTTGCAGCCCTTGAGGCAGTTACTTGGATTGACAATGCACCTCTTCACAGGGCTCTTCACACTATCCTCCTGTCAGTATCACTATGTAAGGGACCCTAAACTGGACTGAAGCACAGAGGTACTGCAGAGAGAAGTACACGGACCTGGCCACCGTAAGCAACATGGAGGATATGAACAGAGTGAACCACTTGACTATAGACAGCGGTTATGATGGCGCAGTGTGGATAGGACTGAGGAAGGGACAGTATTTCAGGTGGCAGTGGTCTCTGGCAGACATAGACCACTATAGTGAGGGACAGACTGAGTTTAGTGTGTTTTGGAACACAGGCCAGTCAGGTAATTTGAATGAAGATTGTGGTGTCGTGCATGATTCTGGAAAATGGCACAACTATCCCTGCACTACTCGACTACCTCCAGTGTGCTACGACGGTGAGTGACATACTACATGTATTGTAGTTAAAACACACTAACCTGGTAACACCAGAGGACACTAACATCACATACACACAAGTTCACCAAGTAACAGATTACTGTGGGGTTATCAAGGTCGCAACATTTGTCTTTCAAATTTCTTGTCAACTCCAAGCTTGATTTCCAAATGTTTATGAATTGACAACAATTCAAATGGGACTGATCCAAACTCTGATCCAAACTCTGCCGGTTACATTTGTCCCCATAGGGACTAAGTCTCCAGCTGGTCGTTTCCTAATGGTTCAACAGCTAAAGACCTGGAGGGAGCTGCAGGAAGCACCATACAGACCTGGCCAGTGTGAGGAACCAGACTGAGAACAAAGAGATCTGTAACGTGGCCGGGGGTAGAGGCATGTGGATCGGCCAGTTCAAAGACACCTGGACGTGGTCGGACCAGAGTAACTCCTCGTTCAGATACTGGGTCGACAGAGAACTGAACGAGTTCTGCGCTGCTTGGAATCGCAGTACCTCAGACCAATGGATAGACAAGAGAATGTCTGAAGGAATGTCCCTTTGTTGCTACAGTAGTAAGTTAAAATCCCTTATTGTGCCACCGAACTCATCTCCTTAAATGGGCTGTTGATTTGGAATAACTGTCCACACAGATTTAAATATGTAACATTATTGTATGTAATGGTGACTGTTCATCTTAACTGTGTATATAACCAACCACCCTGCGTCATGGGTTTTGCATTTTGTGGAGTTTAATTGGACTACCTTGACAATGTGTCTTTCGACATACAGGTCCCCAAAGCTAAATTACCATGAAAAGGCTACATTATGAATTATTTCAATTGGTGGTTTAAATTTCAAATTAATTCCCTGCTGAGAAGGGTTATATCTGTGTATGTGTTAGACCCAAGAGCCCCAACAGTCAAGAAGATACAGGTAGTGAGAGTGAGGATGACCCCAGACCCAAACATGGACCTGAATGATGCTACGTGAGGGAGGCCATTTTACAGCAGGTGAGTCTCACCCTCTTCATTTCTAGACTTTTACCTTCATTTAACCATGTATGCCAGTTAACCCTTTACACTTTCTTTATTTAACTAGGCAAGTCAGTTAAGAACAAATTCTTATTTCCAATGACGGCCTTGGAACAGTGGGTTAACTGCCTTGTTCAGAGGAACAGTGGGTTAACTGCCTTGTTCAGGGGAACAGTGGGTTAACTGCCTTGTTCAGAGGAACAGTGGGTTAACTGCCTTGTTCAGAGGAACAGTGGGTTAACTGCCTTGTTCAGAGGAACAGTGGGTTAACTGCCTTGTTCAGAGGAACAGTGGGTTAACTGCCTTGTTCAGAGGAACAGTGGGTTAACTGCCTTGTTCAGAGGAACAGTGGGTTAACTGCCTTGTTCAGAGGAACAGTGGATTAACTGCCTTGTTCAGGGGCAGAACGATTCGATAGTTTACGGGTTCAAAATGGCAGATTTTATGCCCATCTGACCCAGATTGCGATTTATAAATGGTCCGTAAACAGTAATTGTGTGAAAGTGGGATGCAGGGTTGTGTTCCAAACAAAACTACACATTTGCTTGCTCTAGTTCCTCAACAGCACCACTAGGAGAGCTAAAAAAAAACACTTTATATTTGAACACTCTTCTTTGAGTCATAAAAGTGCATTGGAATGACTTAGGAACTGTGCACACTTTGGAGAGGTGTGTGGCCACTTAGTCCTCTCACTCAAACCCTTGTAATTGTTTTGTCTAATGTTGTACGTATCCCACCTTTTCCAGGAATATTCTTATCATGCTACTGGAGGGATCCAGAGTATTTCCAGATTTCGCTAATAACAAATGATGTGAAAGGTACAGTAAACGTAAAATGCACATAAAATCAACTGTGTAATGTTTGGATTCAGTCTTGTATCAGGTGAACTGTTGTGTCCTCAACTTTGATCAAATAATTTCCCCATAATCTCCTAATTGTTCCATTTCAATTTCTACCATGCGATTCATATTTCTTCTTTTAGAAACATTTCAATTTAGCCCTTTCCATAAAGGTAAATTTCCCACAAGTGTAAAGGGTTAAGAATAAATTCTTATTCATAATGACTAGCTCGCTGTGAACAAGTACAGTCCACTGCTCCTTACGTTAAGAGAGTTCTCCAAGTAATGATAAACCCTTCAAACCGTAAGAGTGCAGGTACCTACATATAGCTGCCATAATTAAAATGTGTAATGCAAATTGGTTAATCCTACAATGTAATAAATAAATATTCAGTAAGATTAGGTGTTCAGGGCATAAATCCTGGTTCTGTTCCTCAGATAATGGAGAAAATGAAGGCCAATGGGATAACTGAAAACTTCGAACTGAGATGGAAAGAGCAGCCAGATGGAAAGGTCTTCCACAAGGAAGAGAAGAAAGAATGACAGAAAGAGAGAAAAAAGGGGGCCGAAAAAGAAGGAAGAGCTTTGAATAGAAGCACATGGAGTTAGTGTGTGGATCGGTTGCCCCGTGCCAGCTATAATTAATGATTCCCTTCTCATCTCACATTGTACTCATTTATCATGAACCATTATTAAATATCATAATTAAGTGATAATGCCCGAGAAGCCGGTGTTTGTAGGATATATTGGCATGGGTGTTGTTAGGCCTGAAACGAAGTCAAGAGCCGGCAAACCGTGCCATTAAATCCTCCAAACACTGGCTTTGAGGGCATTAACGGGTTACCAACATATTCAAATAACGATTTACATATTTTAATTAAAAACTTGATTTTGATTACCTTATTCATGCCATTTCATCCTTCCAGGGTTGCTACCCAAGCCGGCTGGTCGTTCGTTCGTTCTATCGGTTCGGTTGCCAGAGACGCGACCCAGTCGTTCGTTCCAGAGCCATACTGGCTGGCAACGATCTTATCCCTTGCTTGTTAGCTAGCTAACTACGGCTAAATTACAGTCACGTCAAACAGTGCAGCCAGAATAACAACAGTAGCTGCATTTGTGTTTGTTTAAGCTGTTTTCTAGTGACATTTACTTGGATACATCCATAACAATGAGCTAATGATGCACGATTTCTACTGGCATAGAAATTTCTCTCTCTTGTCAGGACAGAGGAGCCAACAACACAATCACTAAAAACTGAAGCTGGAAAGACTGCAAACTAGCCCCATTTCGTTTGACCTTTTTTCAATTTACATTTCTTTGTATATATCCATAAAAGTGATGCCAGCTGATTATCTTCAATGACATTTTCAAACCCTACCTAACAGAGTCTATAATACCTACATGTTTCAAGCAGACCACCATAGTCCCTGTGCCCAAGGAAGCAAAAGTAACCTGCCCAAATGATTACCGCCCCGAAGCACTCACGTCTGTAGCCATGAAGTGCTTTGAAAGGCTGGTCATGGCTCACATCAACAGCATCATCCTGGATACCCTAGACCCACTCCAATTCGCATACCGCCCCAACAGGTCCACAGATGATGCAATCTCTATTGCACTCCACACAGCCCTTTCGCACCTGGACAAAAGGAACCCCTATGTGAGAATGCTATTCACTCACAGGTCAGCGTTCAACACCATAGCACCCACAAAGCTCATCACTAAGCTAAGGACTCTGGGACAAAACACCTCCCTCTGCAACTGGATCCTGGACATCCTGACGGGCCACCCCCAGGTGGTAAGGGTAGGCAACAACATGTCTGCCATGCTGATCCTCAACACTGGGGCCCCTCAGGGGTGCATGCTTAGTCCCCTCCTGTACTCCCTGTTCACCCACGACTGCGTGGCCAAACACAACTACAATACCATCATTAAGTTTGCTGACGACAGCAGTGGTAGGCCTGATTACCAACAACAATGAGACAGCCTATAAGGAGGAGGTCAGAGACCTGGCAGTGTGGTGGCAGGACAACAACCTCTCCCTCAATGTGGGCAAGACAAAGAAGCTGATTGTGGACTACAGGAAAAGGCAGGCCGAACAGACCCCCATTAACATCAACGGGCTGAAGTGGAGAGAGTCGAGAGTTTCAAGTTACTTGGTGTCCACATCACCAACGAGCTATCATGGTCCAAACACACCAAAACAGTTGTGAAGAGGGCATGACAACACCTTTTCCACCTCAGGAGACTGAAAAGATTTGGCATGGGTCCCCAGATACTCAAAAAGTTCTACAGCTGCACCATCGAGAGCATCCTGACCAGTTGCGTCACCGCCTGGTATGGTAACTGCTCGGCATCTGATCGTAAGGCGCTACAGAGGGTAGTGCATACGGCCCAGTACATCACTGGGGCCAAGCTTCCTGCCATCCTGGACCTATATACTAGGCAGTGTCAGAGGAAAGCCCAAAAATGCACAGCAAGCAGTACCGGAGAGCCAAGTCTAGCACCAAAAGCCTCCTTAAAAGCTTCTACCCCCAAGCTATAAGACTGCTGAACAATTAATCAAATGGCCACCCGGACTATTTACATTGTCCCCCCCCGTTGTTTATTATTTATGCATAGTCACTTTAAACGGTGGCAACTTGTGGAATAGACACCGGCTGGAATGTGGTTTTAACCAATCAGCATTCAGGAATAGACCCACCCGTTGTATAAGGTACTATATTCTATCCATACTACTACAGTATGCCATGTTGCTGTTTTATTTGATGTTTAATTAGCTTGTTCTCTATTTATGATCTGTTCATTATTTCTATCAATGTTTTTGGGCACTACATAATGCTTCCCAAATCCTTCATATGAAAATGTAATACTGTATTTCTCTCGAATATGTGAAGTAAATTATCATTTTATTGTAAACCTGAAAAGAATTTTCATTTCATTCAATACAATTTCTGTTGACACTATAGTTCCATATGGTGTGTGTGTACCTTTGCACTCTCTGACAATGCTGCGGGCCTGTTCTGGGAGTCTCTGGGGTTTCCCGTTGACATACAGGGCGAGGATCTCCAAGGCCTGATCCTCCTCCAGACCACTCTCCACTGCCACCTCAGACTTAGAACCTGGACACACACACACATACACGCATGAGTGCGTACACACACACACATATGCAGGTGCAGGTGCACATATTCAGGTGCATTGAGTGTAATGTTTGAGAAGTGTTCTATAAATTAAGTCATCATTTTCAGTAGTACTGTAGTAATGTTAGTATTAATATCAGTGCTATTACTCATACACACCGCTGACACAGTCGGCTAGGCTTCTGTCTCGGGTGGTGAGCAGTACTCGACACTGGATGTCAAAGGCCTTGAGCACCGAGCTGTCCCAGATGTCATCCAGTATCAGCAACGACCTGCACACACACACATCTAATTCAATTGACAGGAATTGGAATGTAATTAATAGCATACAATAATTCACTCCAGAGCTGAAACTTCTGAGTTCCAACTGAACGTTCTACTCATCATTAACAGCCACCATTTAGAAGAAATGGACCAAGTTGAAAAGTTGGCTACCAGTCCACATCAACCCTGGGGGACTGACCTGGGGTAACGACGGAGCATGAGGAAGCGTAGTCGCTCCTTGGCCTCCTCCAGAGAGCCAGGAGGCCGGTGGAGGGAGGACGAGGGGTCTTTCTCCTGGCTCTGCTGCTCCAGACGGAAACACAGTGACTGGATCCTAACCAGCAGGTCAGACCGGTCCAGCTGGCCTACGGACAGCCAGTGGACTCCTCCCGGAAAACACTCTGGGGGGGGGGAGGGTGTCAGGAGGACCAGTGTGAGTGAGTGTGTGTGCGTGTGTGTCAGGTCAGAGAGAGAGAGAGAAAGACAGGGAGAGAGAGACACAGATGGAGAGAGAGTACAGTCAAGAGACCAATGTGATAAACAGAGAAAACAGAGAGAAAGATGGTCAGAGAGAGAGAAAGATGGTGAGGCAGAGACACAGAGACACAGACAGACAGAGACAGACAGACAGAGAACAGTTAGACCAATGTGATAAAGAGAGAAAACAGAAAGTGAATGCAGACAAAGAGAAAACAGAGAGAAAGTGAATGCAGACAGAGAGAAAAAGAAACTCCTCTACATGTGTTAACCCCTCTCCTGAAATGCATCTTGAGTCAGTCTGACGTTTTACCCATTATTGGGCTTGGTTAAGATTGGGGGAGGAAACTGATCCTAGATCTGTACCGAGGGAAAACTTCACCCCGGAGCCACCTACCTGTGATGAGTGCGTGGTCTCGGACTGCCTCCGCAGCCAAGACAGACTTGCCGGAGCCGGCCATGCCGAACACAGTGACCCAGCCAGGCTCCTTCTGCAAGTGGTAGAGCTTCTCCCTGACCCGGTTCATCAGGGCTGGCCGGCTCACAAACACCACGGGTCTCTGGGGCACGCCGCCCTCACTCAGCACCGCCTGGACTGGAACAGGGTAATACAGCAAAGACGGCATTATATATAAATGCAGTATGTTGCCAATGAAATAAACAGAGGGGTCAAACAAGGCAGAGAGACAGAGGTGAGCCAACAGAAGCACACATACACACATACAGTTGAAGACGGAAGTTTATATACACTTAGGTTAGAGTCATTAAAACTTGTTTTTCAACCACTCCACAAATTTCTTGTTAACAAACTATAGTTTTGGCAAGTCGGTTAGGACATCAACTTTGTGCATGACACAAGTAATTGTTCCAACAATTGTTTACACTTATAATTCACTGTATCACAATTCCAGTGGGTCAGAAGTTTACATACAGTAAGTTGACTGTGCCTTTAAACAGCTTGGAAAATTCCAGAAAATGATGTCATGGCTTTAGAAGCTTCTGATAGGCTAATTTGAGTCAATTGGAGGTGTACCTGTGGATGGATTTCAAGGCCTACCTTCAAACTCGGTGCCTCTTTGCTTGACATCGTGGGAAAATCAAAACAAATCAGCCAAGACCTCAGAATTATTTTTTTGTAGACCTCCACAAGTCTGGTTCATCCTTGGGAGCAATTTCCAAACACCTGAAGGTAACACGTTCATCTGTACAAACAATAGTACGCAAGTATAAACACCATGGGACCACGCAGCCGTCATACCGCTCAGGAAGGATACGCGTTCTGTCTCCTAGAGATGAACGTACCTTGGTGCGAAAAGTGCAAATCAATCCCAGAACAACAGCAAAGGACCTTGTAAAGATGCTGGAGGAAACAGGTATAAAAGTATCTATACCCACAGTAAAACGAGTGCTCTATCGACATAACCTGAAAGGTCACTCAGCAAGGAAGAAGCCACTGCTCCCAAACAGCCAGACTACGGTTTGCAATTGCACATGGGGACAAAGATCATACTTTTTGGAGAAATGTCCTCTGGTCTGATGAAACAAAAATCAAACTTTTTGGCCATAATGACCATCGTTATGTTTGGAGGAAAAATGGGGAAGCTTGCAAGCCGAAGAACACCATCCCAACTATGAAGCACATGGGTGGCAGCATCATGTTGTGGGGGTGCTTTGCTGCAGGAGGGACTGGTGCACTTCACAAAATAGATTCATCATAAGGAAGGAAACTTATGTGGATATATTGAAGCAACATCTCAAGACATCAGTCAGGAAGTTGAAGCTTTGTCACAAATGGGTCTTCCAAATGGGCAATGACCCCAAGCATACTTTCAAAGTTGTGGCAAAATGGCTTAAGGACAACAAAGTCAAGGTATTGGAGTGGCCATCGCAAATCACTGACCTCAATCGTATAGAAAATTTGTGGGCAGAACTGAGAAAGCATGTGCGAGTAAGGAGGCCTATACAAACCTGACTCAGTTACACCAGCTCTGTCAGGAGGAATGGGCCAAAATTCACCCAACTTATTGTGGGAAGCTTGTGGAAGGCTACCCAAAATGTTTGACCAAAGTTAAACAATTTAAAGGCAATGCTACCAAATACTAAATTTAGTGTATGTAAACTTTTAACCCACTGGGAATGTGATGAAGGAAATAAAAGCTGAAATAAAATAATTCTCTCTATTCTTATTCTGACATTTCACATTCTTAAAATAAAGTGGTGATCCTAACTGACGTAAGACAGGGTATTTTTACTATGATTAAATGTCAGTAGTTGTGAAAAACTGAGTTTAAATGTATTTGGCTAAGGTGTATGTAAACCTCCGACTTCAACTGTACATAAACATAGAGCTCCCCTGTACAGTGGGGAGAACAAGTATTTGATACATGTAGACCTCTACATGCTTTGTGAGTAGGAAAACCTGCAAAATCGGCAGTGTATCAAATACTTTTTCTCCCCACTGTATATTATTTCCCTGTATCAGAAAAGGAGGGCACATCTCAGACTGCCCTAGTCTCCTGGTATTCTCCATTCTCCACCCTTTGGGGCAGCTCACCATAGCGGGTGCCACCGTCTGAGAAGCTCTTCTCAGCCTCGGGGGAGACCAGGGGCAGGCTGTTGTGGAGCAGGCTGGCCAGGTCTCCGTAGCTCTCGCGGACCAGGGCGTTGTAGAAGGAGATGTAGGCATGGTTATCCTTCCTCAGGAGCAGCTCCAGCAGGGCCGCCGCCTGCTCTTTCCTGGTGGGCTGATCAATGGAGAGAGACCATGTGAATTTTGAATCCACTTTATTGCATTTCTTACACCGATGCAGTTCTTTCAGATGTCCGTAGTGTTAAGTGTTTAAAAGGCCATGCAATCTCTCTGACTTTACCTCTTTCTCCACCCTTCCTCTCTTTCTTCCTCCCTCTCTCTTATGAGGGTGTTTGTTTGGAATCAGGCACCCAACCACTTATAAGTTTTCCCAGCACAGTGCCCTCGGTTGGCTCAGTAGTGTGAAAGTTTGTTTGGAATCTGGCCCACAACAAACACTTTTATACACTTAAATCATCACTACACACTTACCAGTATGGACATAGGAAAGTGTATGAAAAGGGTGCTACTGTACTTCCCCACCTCCTCACCCCACCTTGCTCCTGATCCTGTCCTCCTCGTCCCCCGTCAGCACACCGTCACTGATCATGTGATCCATCAGGTAGGAAGCCCTGATGTCCTGCTCCAGGCTGGAGCGTGACTGAAGCAGGCAGCTCCGTGCCCCTTCCTCCATCATCGCCATGCCAACGGGCCAGACCTGGTCCGACCACACAGGTGGGGTGGCTGGGCTGGAATGGTGATTGATTGGCAGGTGATGGGAACTGCGGGGAAAGGAAGTTGCATGGATTGATGTAGTATGGGCAGCACAAGCTCTGGTCCAGTGTGCTGTGTGGCTTGAGCCTTCTTGAACAATAATACTTTGAAGGAGGCTCAAGCTGCACGTAACACCCTGGATCAGAGCTAGGACAGAACCACTACTAGCACTGCTGTCTCTTAGTGTGACTCCTGTGCCTCACCTAAAATAAAACTGGACACTGATAAGAGCTCTGATAGGTAAATATACAGTATGATGAAGATCCTTGTAATACTACAGTGCCATAAAATACTTGAAAATGCTGCCCTTACAAAAAAAAAAAATGCAGTTTTGAAATTGCAGTAAAAGTGCAGTAACTGCAGTCGACTGTGGTATTTGAGGCAGTATTTGCAGCATACTGCAGTTATACAGCACTTTGACCGCAATATATTTCGTAAGGACAGCTGACTTTCTTCTCCATGAATGTGGTTGAGAATGGAATAAAAGTTTGACTGACTTGACCAACTTATTTGTAGCAGAAAAACAACAATTGAGACTACTTCCGTTATCCATCTTTCCATTCAGTCTGCGTGCACTGACTTGCCAGATATTGCGATGATTCAACTTCGGGAAGTTACCAAATGTCCTCTTTAGGGTGAACATTGATTGTAGGCTTTTGTCAGTCAGTATATGTAGCCGACTGGCGTATAGCTAGCTAACTGTGCACTTGATAGTTAACTATCAACGTTACTGTCTAATTTGACAGCTTTTCGACACAGCAGTGTAGCTAGCCGACATTCCCAAAACTACACAGCAGCTGTCTGTAGTAGGCTATATAGTATGCATAACAAACGCTATTTATACGTTTATTATTTCCACAAGCAGACAAACATTTTATAATGTTTATAAAAACAAAAGATAGGAACAACACTTTTTAACTGAAGGTGGCACATACTTCACTCGTAATAAGACTTACCCAAGTTGTAAGGAAATTAAATACAACTACTCACGTGTATCTATTTGCTCAACACAGGAGCTCGCTATCCACACTCGATAGTGCTCAGGATTATAATAATTTCCTTTGAAAATAATGTAATTCTGACAAAAATCCCCAACTATTTTTGAAATGAGTAGTGTTCTTCCTGAATTATAACAAAAACACTCCCCGGTCTGAAATGACCAATGCGGTGGCGTTTCGCGCACACGTGAGAGGGTGAGAGAATGCATGCTTGACTGTAACTAGGCAGATGGGAGCAGGCTGCCTGGTGATACGTGACAGCTTGTTGTTCATTGTAAACTTGTAGGCCTGCAGTGCTAGCTCGGTATATTTGGTATTGCACTTGGTAAAACTGATAACGCACTTACCAGTGGCCCTAAATAGACTCATAGTGCAAACAGCGTTCCTTTTGTCATGGCACTTAGAGTTGCATGTTTCTGCCACACTCAGAACAAAATAATGTAAATGATTAATGACAAAATATTCTCCATATCAAATGTTGTCAATGTCAGATGAACCTACTAGTAGTGCATAAATACTATCCAATCACGTTCATAATGATAATGGATTATACATAATATGAATACATACAAATGATCAAATATAATATTTCATTCCCAGCAGTGTATACAAACAATTATCCAAGCATTTTATTCATTTGCATACAAAGTTCAAACTTATACCGGATACACTGAGCTCAGCTGGGTTGGGTTGGAGTGGCTGTGTGTGTGAGGGTGGGGTCTTTGGCTGAGGGTCGGGGTGTGTCCTTGGGGGGTGGGGTGGGTGCCCAGCTGAAGGTTTTTTTTTTTTTACATTTTATTTATTTATTTCACCTTTATTTAACCAGGTAGGCAAGTTGAAAACAAGTTCTCATTTATAATTGCGACCTGGCCAAGATAAAGCAAAGCAGTTCGACACACAACGACACAGTTACACATGGAGTAAAACAAACATACAGTCAATAATACAGTATAGACAAGTCTATATACGATGTGAGCAAATGAGGTGAGATAAGGGAGGTAAAGGCAAAAAAAAGGCCATGGTGGCAAAGTAAATACAATATAGCAAGTAAAACACTGGAATGGTAGACTTGCAGTGGAAGAAATGTGCAAAGTAGAAATAAAAATAATGGGGTGCAAAGGAGCAAAATAAATAAATAAATAAAATAAATAAATACAGTAGGGAAAGAGGTAGTTGTTTGGGCTAAATTATAGGTGGGCTATGTACAGGTGCAGTAATATTGTGAGCTGCTCTGGCAGCTGGAGCTTAAAGCTAGTGAGGGAGATAAGTGTTTCCAGTTTCAGAGATATTTGTAGTTCGTTCCAGTCATTGACAGCAGAGAACTAGAAGGAGAGGCGGCCAAAGAAATAATTGGTTTTGGGGGTGACCAGAGAGATATACCTGCTGGAGCGCGTGCTACAGGTGGGTGATGCTATGGTGACCAGCGAGCTGAGATAAGGGGGGACTTTACCTAGTAGGGTCTTGTAGATGACATGGAGCCAGTGGGTTTGGCGACGAGTATGAAGCGAGGGCCAGCCAACGAGAGCGTACAGGTCGCAATGGTGGGTAGTATATGGGGCTTTGGTGACAAACCAGATGGCACTGTGATAGACTGCATCCAATTTGTTGAGTAGGGTATTGGAGGCTATTTTGTAAATGACATCGCCGAAGTCGAGGATTGGTAGGATGGTCAGTTTTACAAGGGTATGTTTGGCAGCATGAGTGAAATAGGAAGCCAATTCTAGATTTAACTTTGGATTGGAGAGGCTTAATGTGAGTCTGTAAGGAGAGTTTACAGTCTAACCAGACACCTAGGTATTTGTAGTTGTCACACGTATTCTAAGTCAGAGCCGTCCAGAGTAGTGATGTTGGACAGGCGGGCAGGTGCGGGCAGCGATCGGTTGAAGAGCATGCATTTAGTTTTACTTGTATTTAAGAGCAATTGGAGGCCACGGAAGGAGAGTTGTATGGCATTGAAGCTTGCCTGGAGGGTTGTTAACACAGTGTCCAAAGAAGGGCCAGAAGTATACAGAATGGTGTTGTCTGCGTAGAGGTGGATCAGAGACTCACCAGCAGCAAGAGCAACATCATTGATGTATACAGAGAAGAGAGTTGGTCCAAGAATTGAACCCTGTGGCACCCCCATAGAGACTGCCAGAGGTCCGGATAACAGACCCTCCGATTTGACACACTGAACTCTATCAGAGAAGTAGTTGGTGAACCAGGCGAGGCAATCATTTGAGATACCAAGGCTGTCGAGTCTGCCGATGAGGATGTGGTGATTGACAGAGTCGAAAGCCTTGGCCAGATCAATGAATACGGCTGCACAGTAATGTTTCTTATCGATGGCAGTTAAGATATCGTTTAGGACCTTGAGCGTGGCTCAGGTGCACCCATGACCAGCTCTGAAACCAGATTGCATAGCAGAGAGGGTATGGTGAGATTCGAAATGGTCGGTAATCTGTTTGTTGACTTGGCTTTCGAAGACCTTAGAAAGGCATGGTAGGATAGATATAGGTCTGTAGCAGTTTGGGTCAAGAGTGTCCCCCACTTTGAAGAGGGGGATGACCGCAGCTGCTTTCCAATCTTTGGGAATCTCAGACGACACAAAAGAGAGGTTGAACAGGCTAGTAATAGGGGTGGCAACAATTTCGGCAGATAATTTTAGAAAGAAAGGGTCCAGATTGTCTAGCCCGGCTGATTTGAAGGGGTCCAGATTTTGCAGCTCTTTCAGAACATCAGCTGACTGGATTTGGGAGAAGGAGAAATGGGGAAGGCTTGGGCGAGTTGCTGTGGGGGGTGCAGTGCTGTTGACCGGGGTAGGGGTAGCCAGGTGGAAAGCATGGCCAGCCGTAGAAAAATGCTTATTGAAATTCTCAATTATAGTGGATTTATCAGTGGTGACAGTATTTCGCATCTTCTCCCTGTACGGCCTCCCCTGGAGAGAGTGAGAAAGTGACCGTTGAAAACACAGCTGTGAGGAAACTGCTTAGTTATGTCTGGCTACACCAGAGTTTTGGGGCTTTTGTTCTAGCCCAATACTACTACACCTGATTAAACCAATGAAGGACTTGATGATGAGTTGACAAGTTCTGGTTATTGGGGATAATCAGATGTGGGATGGCGCAGAGCTCTTCATAGCGTTTTCTCAGTGTGTATGAGCCTAGTATGTCAATATTTGTAGCTTACTGCATAAATATTTTCTAACTGGTATGTTCTAGATAGAATATATGACTATTACACATTATGCAGTTTTAGTAAGTAGGAGGCAAGACAGGACCAATTTTGGACACGGCCAGAGGATGAAACAGAGGAAGTGAGCAAGGCTCTTTCAATGAGGGTAAATCACCAAACTAAAAACTCTGCTTTCGCTCTGTCTCTCTCTATCCCCCATAGCATACTGCATGTGCTGTATGTCAGAGAGCACAGTGACACTAGTGGGTCATATTCACTAGGAAGTCAACGGAAGCAAACAAGCAAAAACAAGGAGGGACTTTGCTCAATTTGTCTAATAAGAAACACAGGTTTTCGTTTTCCGTTGCAAAACAATTTGCTACGCTGTACACTAATTAATAGACCCCTGATGTATGGCCCATTGGCCTGACTCACCTTGTAGGTGACAGTGTCGTGGAAGCTGTCTGTAATGTGGTGGAGAATCTTAGACAACACCATCTCCAGAGAACAGATCTGGGAGTTGAGTATGCTCCGGTGCTTGGACTCATCCAACCTGGCTAGAGAGGTGCCCTGGTAGCCTGAGAAAGAAAAAAATGAGTGAGAGAGAGAGCGAGAAAGAGAGAGAAGGGCAGGAAGGAATTAATAGAAAGAAAATAAAGAAAGAGGAAGGAAGGAAGGAAAAAAAGAAAGATAGAGCGAAAAACATTCACTTTGTAAAGTACATGAAGATATGTTCCTTCACTTACGACCATACTAGCCTCTCAGAAGCTATGCAGGGTTGGGCCTAGTTAGTACTTGGCTGGGAGACTGCCTGGGAATACCAGGCGCTTACATTTTTTTGTCCAGTAGGGTGTACTCTGGCATTAGATATTTCATCAACTGCCTTTTATTTATAACAATAATAATATGATGATATATTTAGCAATTTACAATATATCATCCAATACAATACGCTGTAAAAGCAATATGTTATAATATTGTAAGGAGCACAGGAGGTTGGTGTCATCTTAATTGGGGAGGACGGGCTCGTGGGAATATATCTGCACCAAGGGGAAACTTTACCCCAGAGCAGATATATATTATGCAGTACCTTGCAGGAAGAAGCGGTTGGGGTCAGAAGCGTCCTTGTCAAACATCTCCAGACGAGCCAGCAGAGACTCCCTCTGCTGGATGAGACGGGCAGTGCGCTCCCATGCTGCTGTGGCCTGGGAGGAAACGCGTGCACACACACACGGATGTATACAAATGCACACACACGGACACATACACATAAACGGATGTATACACACACACACACACAATTCTGTTCAAAGTATGGAAGACATTTTGGTAGTATATGGTGAGCATTAGCTGTAAAAACACTGCCCCTCAGTGTCATTCAAATTGACTTTTTATTATGTTTTATTTTGACTTTATTTTTCATGCATCATTCCATCTCCTGCCCAGCAACTCCACTCCCACTTGTCTCCAATTCCACATCCCAACCCTCAGCTTCCCTCAGCCCATCCCACCTATCTCTGTTGGCCACCCTCTTCGGATTTCTACACAACATGTATCTTTCAACTATGCTGTGATGCTTAATGTACAATTTCAATCTATCTAATCGAATAGAATCCACAGATTGCGAGTTGAAGATAAATACTTTTACTAAGAGTATTAGTATATTAGTAATTGACAGACCTGGTCTCTCCAGATCTCCTAACAGTACTATTTCTAGGGTAAATTTTATATCAATGTTATGCATTTTCAGCCATTCCTGAACCTGAGACCAGAAAGAGGCTACCTGAGGGCAATACCAAAATAAATGGTCTATTGATTCTGTATCCTCACAACAAAATCTGCAGAGCTTCGATGATTTTATGCCCCAAATTTTCAAAATGTTGTTGGTTGCAAGAATTCTATATAATAATTAAAGCTGAAAAGCACAAAGTCTTGAATCTGGCGTTGTTTTTTTATCAACTCATACACCCTGTACCATGGAATCGGTACATAAAAAATCTCTTCCCAACTATTTTGCAATCTGTACTGAACATTTATAGTATCATCTGTACATTAAGACACGCATACACACACACCTGTTTAGGGCTGGTTATTTCTTCATCTGGGCTCTCTTCCTCTTCTGTAAAAAACCCAACAGACAATAGGTTACCTATGAGTCTAGAAACAATAGGCTATGAAACAGGTTTAGTACTAACGAGCCAGAAATCCAATGAGTCATGACATTACTACTAAACCAGAACTGTTTGACTTCCTTTTATTTCACAATCCTTGACTGGAACATCCTGCTTTTGAATGACTCACTAAATTACTATGGTCAAAAGTTAGTGTGTGTGAGTGTTTGTTACCCTCCAGATCGGGTTCCTTCCACAGCCCTCTCAGCAGCACCGTGTTGACGTTCCACACCCCTGTCATGTACTCCTGCTTCTGACCCTTTAGAGCCTCCATCTTCTGCCTCCGCCTCCTGTCCACACACACTGGTTTGTTAGCTGCTCGCAGTCCTCATAATGTAAGAAACATGATTACAACAAAAAAGAATGGAGAAAAAAGAATGAAAATAGTGTGGCAGACAGACAAACAGTAAGATAGACAGACCTACAGACAGATAGTAAGACAGACAGACAGACAGACAAACAGTAAGATAGACAGACCTACAGACAGACAGTAAGATAGACAGACCTACAGACAGACAGACAGACAGACAGACAGACAGACAGACAGACAGACAGACAGACAGACAGATAGACAGACCTACAGACAGACAGTAAGACAGACAGACAGACAGACAGACAAACAGTAAGATAGACAGACCTACAGACAGACAGTAAGACAGACAGACAGACAGACAGACAGACAAACAGTAAGATAGACAGACCTACAGACAGACAGTAAGATAGACAGACCTACAGACAGACAGTAAGACAGACAGACAGACAGACAGACAAACAGTAAGATAGACAGACCTACAGACAGACAGTAAGAAAGACAGACAGACAGACAGACAAACGGTAAGATAGACAGACCTACAGACAGACAGACAGACAGACAGACAGACAGACAGACAGACAGACAGACAGATAGACAGACCTACAGACAGACAGTAAGATAGACAGACCTACAGACAGACAGACAGACAGACAGACAGACAGATAGACAGACCTACAGACAGACAGTAAGACAGACAGACAGACAGACAGACAGACAAACAGTAAGATAGACAGACCTACAGACAGACAGTAAGACAGACAGACAGACAGACAGACAGACAAACAGTAAGATAGACAGACCTACAGACAGACAGTAAGACAGACAGACAGACAGACAGACAAACAGTAAGATAGACAGACCTACAGACAGACAGTAAGATAGACAGACCTACAGACAGACAGTAAGACAGACAGACAGACAGACAGACAAACAGTAAGATAGACAGACCTACAGACAGACAGTAAGACAGACAGACAGACAGACAGACAAACAGTAAGATAGACAGACCTACAGACAGACAGTAAGATAGACAGACAGACAGACAGACAGTAAGATAGACAGACAGACAGACAGACAGACAGACAAACAGTAAGATAGACAGACCTACAGACAGACAGTAAGACAGACAGACAGACAGACAGACAAACCGTAAGATAGACAGACCTACAGACAGACAGTAAGATAGACAGACAGACAGACAGACAGTAAGACAGACAGACAGACAGACAGACAGACAAACAGTAAGATAGACAGACCTACAGACAGACAGTAAGACAGACAGACAGACAGACAAACAGTAAGATAGACAGACCTACAGACAGACAGTAAGATAGACAGACAGACAGACAGACAGACAGACAGACAGACAGACAGACAGACAGACAGACAGACAGACAAACAGTAAGATAGACAGACCTACAGACAGACAGTAAGACAGACAGACAGACAGACAGACAAACAGTAAGATAGACAGACCTACAGACAGACAGTAAGATAGACAGACAGACAGACAGACAGTAAGATAGACAGACAGACAGACAGACAGACAGACAAACAGTAAGATAGACAGACCTACAGACAGACAGTAAGACAGACAGACAGACAAACAGTAAGATAGACAGACCTACAGACAGACAGTAAGATAGACAGACAGACAGACAGGCAGTAAGACAGACAGACAGACAGACAGACAAACAGTAAGATAGACAGACCTACAGACAGACAGTAAGACAGACAGACAGACAGACAGACAGACAGAGACTTCTTCCACTCGTCTCGTCGTAGCTGGAGCAGTCTCCTTCTCTCGTCCTCCTCATCGTCACTATCGCCACTATCGTACAGGTGGAACGCCACCCACAGGTAGTCAGAGTCCTTCACAGAGACAGAGACAGAGAGAGTCCTAGTCAATCGCTCTCTGATACCACAAAAATAACTGGACATGGAAATAATTGGACATGTATCCAGTGCTTGAGTTGGGCCTGGAAAAACACTGGTACTCTGATATTGTGGTATATTTTGAGGAAGAATTTTATAAAGACATGTGTTCCCTGAAAACTAAACTGGAAAATACAATGTTAGAACCTTCTGATATATGTAACCTGTATTTAAATGAGGAGCTCTCTGTGGCAGGAGTTAAGAAGGTGATTGACGCTGCAAAAAATGGGAAAGCGTTTGGCATTGATGAACTGCCTAATGAGGTTTTAAAATCCCCTAAATTAATTCACGTCCTATATGATTTGCTCCAAATGTGTTTTGAGTACAGTATACTGCCGTCCACTTGGTATAAGTCTATAGTGAATCACATTCCCAAATCTTCAAAAAAATTACCCAAGAGTGCAACTGAACTATAGAGGCATAAGTTTATTAAGTACAGTTTATAAATGATATTTTCATCCATCCTCAACAATAGGCTAATTACATTTTTGGAGGATCAAAACATTCTGGTGGAAGAACAAAATGGTTTTGGTAAATCCAGAGCCTGTACAGATCATATCTTCTCGGTACAATAATCAGAAATAAATTACACAAAGAGAAGCCTACTTTTGCATGTTTCATTGATTTCCAGAAAGCTTATGATTTTGTAAATAGGGATATTTTAGCCTATAGTTTGTTAAAGACAAGGGTTGAAGGGAAATTTGATTACGCAATCCAGTCTCTTTACAAAGTATCAATTGCTTGTGTGCAGGTTCATGAGTATGGTACAGACTGGTTTCCCACACCCTCGGGTGTAAAACAAGGAGATGCCTTATCACCGACTTTGTTTGCTTTATTTATAAATTACTTGGCAAAAGAAATTCCACAGTTAAATATTGGAGTAAGATATGATGATGAAATGTTAAGAATCCTTTTATATGCTGATGATACTATTTAGATGGAAGAAACTGAACAAGACCTGCAGAACATGTTATTATGTGCAGTCAATTGGTGTAAAATATAGAGACTCATGATCAACCAGACAAAAACACAGATAATGACTTTTAGAAAACCAGCTACTAAGATAAGTGTTTTTCAGTTTTGTTTTGGTGAAGACATTCTTGAGTTTACTAGCAATTATACATATTTGGGTCTTTTTATTGATGAACATATTACCTTTCTATACAGAACATCAGCCCTAGCCGACTCAGGAAGTAGAGTTCTTGGAGGAGTTATGGGAAAAACAAAAACACTCAAAGATATTGGTTATTCTACATACTCCAAACTGTGTCAGACATGCGTGTGTCCTGTTCTGGACTATTCAGCAGGAGTGTGGGGTGCTAAGAGTTATTTTAAAAACCAACATGCCCATAACAGAGCAGTATGTTACTTTTTACGTGTCCACAAGTTTGCACCTTTCCTTGCAATAACTGGGGATATGGGCTGGGAACCCTGTGAGGTGAGATGGAAGGCATGTATGGTGAGACTTTAGAATAGACTGCTGGATATGCCAACTGCCAGAATAGCTAGTAAAGTTTTTCAACGGGATCTATCCATAGGGGGAGCCTGGTCAGCTGAAATGTCCAAACTTTTTCAAGAGTCTGACTGTGAACATCTGTACGAAAACCAAATGAAGGGAGACATAGATATGATTGAAAAACAACTGTTGATGCAATATGAAAAAAAATGGGTGGTGAGATGAATTCTAAACCCAAATTGAGAAACTTTTGTTTGATTAAGGGTGAATTTGTGTGTGAGAGATATATTATGTATAACCTACCTAAAAGCAAGAGATCACTATGTGCACAGGTAAGATCAGGATATTGAAACAGGTAAGATCAGGGATATTGAAACAGGTAAGATCGGGGATATTGAAACAGGTAAGATCGGGGATATTGAAACTGGTAAGATCGGGGATATTGAAACAGGTCAGATCAGGGATATTGAAACAGGTCAGATCGGGGATATTGAAACAGGTCAGATCAGGGATATTGAAACAGGTCAGATCAGGGATATTGAAACAGGTCAGATCAGGGATATTGAAACAGGTCAGATCGGGGATATTGAAACAGGTCAGATCAGGGATATTGAAACAGGTCAGATCAGGGATATTGAAACAGGTCAGATCGGGGATATTGAAACAGGTCAGATCGGGGATATTGAAACAGGTCAGATCGGGGATATTGAAACAGGTCAGATCAGGGATATTGAAACAGGTCAGATCAGGGATATTGAAACAGGTCAGATCGGGGATATTGAAACAGGTCAGATCAGGGATATTGAAACAGGTCAGATCAGGGATATTGAAACAGGTTGGTATCATGGTGAAATGGAAGACGAAAGACTATGTAACTACTGTGAGCTCAAATAAATAGAGAAGTAAACTTATTTTAACCTCTATTGCCCTTTCTATACTCTTACTCTTATTCTAGAAAGCACACCCGATATACCCTGGCCTTATGTGATGAGGACAAATTGAAATCGTTGTTTTGTCTATTGTTTATTTCAGTTTGCATAATATTTAAATAAAGCTTGGAATAAAAAAAAGGGCTACCTATAATTAAATTGTAAAAAAAAAGATATACAGTGGGGAGAACAATTATTTGAGACACTGCCGATTTAGCAGGTTTTCCTACTTACAAAGCATGTAGAGGTCTGTAATTTTTTATCATAGGTACACTTCAACTGTGAGAGACGGAATCTAAAACAAAAATCCAGAAAATCACATTGTATGATTTTTAAGTAATTCATTTGCATTTTATTGCATGACATAAGTATTTGATCACCTACCAACCAGTAAGAATTCCGGCTCTCACAGACCTGTTAGTTTTTCTTTAAGAAGCTCTCCTGTTCTCCACTCATTACCTGTATTAACTACACCTGTTTGAACTCGTTACCTGCATAAAAGACACCTGTCCACACACTCAATCAAACAGACTCCAACCTCTCCACAATGGCCAAGACTAGAGAGCTGTGTACGGACATCAGGGATAAAATTGTAGACCTGCACAAGGCTGGTATGTACAGTCGTGGCCAAAAGTTTTGAGAAAGACGCAAATATTAATTTTCACAAAGTCTGCTGCCTCAGTGTCTTTAGATATTTTTGTCAGATGTTACTATAGAATACTGAAGTATAATTAAAAGCATTTCATAAGTGTCAAAGGCTTTTATTGACAATTACATGAGGTTGATACAAAGAGTCAATATTTGCAGTGTTGACCCTTCTTTTTCAAGACCTCTGCAATCTGTCCTGGCATGCTGTCAATCAACTTCTGGGCCACATCCTGACTGATGGCAGCCCATTCTTGCATAATCAATGCTTGGAGTTTGTCAGAATTTGTGGGTTTGTTTGTCCACCCGCCTCTTGAGGATTGACCACAAGTTCTCAATGGGATTAAGGTCTGGGGAGTTTCCTGGCCATGGACCCTAAATATTGATGTTTTGTTCCCAGAGCCACTTAGTTATTACTTTCGCCTTATGGCAAGGTGCTTCATCATGCTGAAAAGGCATTGTTCATCACCAAACTGTTCCTGGATGGTTAGGAGAAGTTGCACTCGGAGGATGTGTTGGTACCATTCTTTATTCATGGTTGTGTTCTTAGGCAAAATTTGTGAGTGAGCCCACTCCCTTGGCTGAGAAGCAACCCCACACATGAATGGTCTCAGGATGCTTTACTGTTGGCATGACACAGGACTGATGGTAGCGCTCACCTTGTCTTCTCCGGACAAGCTTTTTTCCGGATGCCCCAAACAATCGGGACGGGGATTCATCAGAGAAAATGACTTTACCCCAGTCCTCAGCAGTCCAATCGCTGTACCTTTTGCAGAATATCAGTCTGTCCCTGATGTTTTCCCTGGAGTGAAGTGGCTTCTTTGCTGCCCTTCTTGACACAAGGCCATCCTCCAAAAGTCTTTAACTCACTGTGCGTGCATATGCACTCACACCTGCCTGCTGCCATTCCTGAGCAAACTCTGTACTGGTGGTGCCCTGATCCCGCAGCTGAATCAACTTTAGGAGAAGGTCCTGGCGCTTGCTGGACTTTCTTGGGTGCCCTGAAGCCTTCTTCACAACAATTGAACTGCTCTCCTTGAAGCTCTTGATGATCCGATAAATGGTTGATTTAGGTGCAATCTTACTGGCAGCAATATCCTTGCCTGTGAAGCCCTTTTTGTGTAAAGCAATGACGACAGCACGTTTTTCCTTCCAGGTAACCATGATTGACAGAGGAAGAACAATGATTCCAAGCACCACCCTCCTTTTGAAGCTTCCAGTTTGTTATTCAAACTCAATCAGTATGACAGAGTGATCTCCAGCCTTGTCCTCGTCAACACTCACACCTGTGTTAACGAGAGAATCACTGACATGATGTCAGCTGGTCCTTTTGTGGCAGGGCTGAAATGCAGTGGAAATGTTTTTGGGGGATTCAGTACATTTGCATGGCAAAGAGGGACTTTGCAATTAATTGCAATTCATCTGATCACTCTCCATTACATTCTGGAGTATATGCAAATTGCTATCATACAACCTGAGGCAGCAGACTGTGAAAATATATATTTGTGTCATACTCAAAACTTTTGGCCACAACTGTATGTGTGTGTGTGTGTGTATGTATGTATGTATGTATGTATGTATGTATGTATGTATGTATGTATGTATGTATGTATGTATGTATGTATGTATGTATGTATATACAATGTGTATGTATGTATGTATGTATGTATGTATGTACAATGTGTATGTATGTAGGTATGTATGTATGTATGTATGTATGTATGTATGTATGTATGTAGGTATGTATATACAATGTGTATGTAGGTATGTATGTATGTATATACAATGTGTATGTATGTATGTATGTATGTATGTAGGTATGTATATACAATGTGTATGTAGGTATGTATGTATGTATATACAATGTGTATGTATGTATGTATATACAATGTGTATGTATGTATATACAATGTGTATGTAGGTATGTATGTATGTATATACAATGTGTATGTATGTATGTATGTATGTATATATGTATATACAATGTGTATGTATGTATGTATGTATGTATGTATGTATGTATGTATGTATGTATGTATGTACAATGTGTATGTAGGTATGTATGTATGTATATACAATGTGTATGTATGTATGTATGTAGGTATGTATGTATATACAATGTGTATGTATGTATGTATGTATGTATGTAGGTATGTATGTAGGTAGGTATGTAGGTATGTATGTATATACAATGTGTATGTAGGTATGTATGTATGTATATACAATGTGTATGTATGTGTGTATGTATATACTATGTATGTATGTATGTATGTATGTATGTATGTATGTAGGTATGTATGTATATACAATGTGTATGTAGGTATGTATGTATGTATATACAATGTGTATGTATGTATATACAATGTGTATGTATGTATGTATGTATGTATGTATGTATGTATACACAATGTGTATGTATGTATGTATGTATACACAATGTGTATGTATGTATGTATGTATATACAATGTGTATGTATGTATGTATGTATATATGTATATACAATGTGTATGTATGTATGTATGTATATACAATGTGTATGTATGTATGTATGTATGTATGTATGTATATACAATGTGTATGTAGGTATGTATGTATGTATATACAATGTGTATGTATGTATGTATGTAGGTATGTATGTATATACAATGTGTATGTATGTATGTATGTATGTATGTATGTAGGTATGTATGTAGGTAGGTATGTAGGTATGTATGTATGTAGGTAGGTATGTAGGTATGTATGTATATACAATGTGTATGTAGGTATGTATGTATGTATATACAATGTGTATGTATGTGTGTATGTATATACTATGTATGTATGTATGTATGTATGTATGTATGTATGTATGTATGTATGTATGTATGTAGGTATGTATGTATATACAATGTGTATGTAGGTATGTATGTATATACAATGTGTATGTATGTATATACAATGTGTATGTATGTATGTATGTATGTATATACAATGTGTATGTATGTATGTATGTATGTATGTATGTATGTGTGTATGTATGTATGTATATACAATGTGTATGTATGTATGTATGTATGTATGTATGTATGTATGTATGTATGTATATACAATGTGTATGTAGGTATGTATGTATATTATTTTACTGCTCTATGGATGTAATTTACTATTATGTATTGATTTTTACCTTACTTTTTCTTTCTTTCTTTTTAAAATTATTATTAATTTATGCGATGTGCAATGCAAAGAACATTGGAAGAATAATGATCATTTAATTACCATAGTGAATTATTTTAATGTTTGTTCATGTGTCAATTAATCCCATAAGGGATGGGTTGCCAATTGGCGATTTGACATGGAAATAAAATGTCATTCATTCCTTTAAAAAAGTATTCATTTCATTCGGTACTGAGTACCGGCACCTTGACTTTTTTACTGCTTGAGGTTCAGCACCTCTTATAGAATAATGACTGAAAAGTTCTGGCACCTAAATATAAACAGTACTCAAGCCCAAAATGAGTACCGGCACCTATTTTAAATTTCACGTTTTATTTGTCACATGCACAAATATAGTGAAACGCTTAACTTTCAAGCCCTACCCAACAGGGCACAGTATTCAATATAAAAAAAGTAGAACTACTAAAATACAACAACATCAAAACACAAAAAATAAATCAAGCCATGTCTATAATGTACATGCATAACCTATGGTCCAATTCAAAAGTTTATTGAGATTTAATTTTACACAAAACTGGTTGATTTTCTTCTAGTTACTCAATCGATTTTATGCATTTACTTCTATTAATTAGAAAGTCTTCTACTTGCTTCCTGTAACTACAGAATGTGTGACCTCTGACCTGATTGGTGATGTATCGGAGATAGTCCTCGACTGAGAGGTCAGTCTTCCACCACTGCAGCCAGACCGTGTAGGCCCACTGGGATCTCGGCCCTTTTCCTGGACACACACACACACACTCACGTACGAACACACGCACTTTGAGTTACATTGGGAGAGCTGCACAGCTCTCTGTGAGAAAATGTATTGTATTATGAGAGAGAGTGTGTTAAAGTGGTGTTCAGGTGTTGAGTCAAGTGGGATGCAGGGTACAGTACCTGTGGGACATGGCGTTGGTGTTCTGTCTCTTCAGCTGTGGGTTGATGAACCTCTGAGGTTTCTTCTTCTTCAGACTCCATCTGATGTTGGTCAGGGCTGGCTCTATCATGGGGTCCTATAGGGGAAAGGAACAGATCACTTGGGAGTCAATTCTATTGATATTCAAGAGATTAAGTGAAATTCTGGATCAACAATTGCCAATTCAAGAATGGATTTTTCCTGAATTAAATAAATTCAACAGGCAATGTAAAACAGTATATCTCACAGGAGAGAGAACAGGAGAGAACAGGAGAGAGAAAGAGAGAGAACAGGAGAGAGAGAACAGGAGAGAGAGAGAGAGAGAGAGGTAAAGAGAGAGAGAGAGAACAGGCGAGAGAGAGAGAGAGGGAGAACAGGAGAGAGAGCAGGAGAGAGAGAGAACAGGAGAGAGAAAGAGAGAGAACAGGAGAGAGAGAACTGGAGAGAGAGAGAGAGAGAGAGAGAGAGAGAGAGGTAAAGCGAGAGAGAGAGAGAGAAAGGACAGGAGAGAGAGAGAGGGGTCAGACCAACATGATGAGGTCATAATGATAGTAACAGTATAACAGAGTGAGTTCCCTACCTGCAGAGTGTGTTCCTGCCTGCAGTGTGTTCCTGCCTACAGAGTGTGTTCCCTGCCTGCAGTGTGTTCCCTACCTGCAGAGTGTGTTCCCTACCTGCAGAGTGTGTTCCCTACCTGCAGAGTGTGTTCCCTACCTGCAGAATGTGTTCCCTGCCTGCAGAGTGTGTTCCCTGCCTGCAGAGTGTGTTCCCTACCTACAGAGTGGGTTCCCTACCTGCAGAGTGTGTTCCCTACTTGCAGAGTGTGTTCCCTACCTGCAGAGTGTGTTCCCTACCTGCAGAGTGCGTTTCCTACCTGTAGAGTGTGTTCCCTACCTGCAGTGTGTTCCCTACCTGCAGTGTGTTCCCTACCTGCAGAGTGTGTTCCCTACCTGCAGAGTGTGTTCCCTACCTGTTCCCTACCTGACTTCTCCACGTCAGGGCCTTGATCAGAGGAGGGAGGTCTGTGTCAGAGTCTGTCACAGCTTGATCCACAATCACTCTGTCCTGTAGCAACCAAGACACATTCACACACATGAGAACAAACACACACACACACACACACACACACACACACACACACACACACACACACACACACACACACACACACACACACACACACACACACACACACACACACACACACACACACACACACACACACACACACACACACGCACACACACAAGCACAAAATACATACACTCAAGCACAAAAATACACACACACACACTCTACCGCACACACCTCCTGAGGTCTTGGGCAGGGTCAATGGGCTTCTCGATGTTGGAGCAGGGCCCAGTGGCCAGCAGCACCAGAGGCGACTGGGGTCTGGCAGGCAGGGCCTCCATCTCCAGCTCCTCCAGGAGAGTCTCCCTCTGCAAGTCTGGCATGGAACTACACCCCTGGGTGCTCACAAAAATAACTCCATAAAATACAACTCGTAAAAAGAAGTAAATAAGTTATGACTTGTCAATAATAGCCATCCTGTATGCATGTCTTCAGGGACCAGTAGGAGTGGGTGTGAATAGTGTATGATGTGTATAGTATAGTGGAACTATACCAATACCTTTATTCTGGTGTAGCCATGGTAATACATGCTGGTAAACAATGACAAACAATTGATTATAATTGTCACAAGTGTACTTGACTATGTGTGTGTGTGTGCCCATCTGTGTGAGAGAAAGATAGAGAGAGTGAGACAGAGAAAGAGAGACAGAGAGAGAGAGAGAGAAAGAGCAAGAGAGAGAGACAGAGCGACAGAGAAATAGAGAGAAAGACAGAAAGACATCCTGTCAGTTCTCTGTTCTGCCCTGCGTGGTATTACAGTGAGCCCGTATATACGAAAGTTGCATTTGCCATTTATTGCTTAGCTAATAAAAAACACATAGTATACAATCGGTGACTCATTGTCATATTTATCCTGATACCAGATTCGAATTTACGCAACTCTAACAATTCACAGGCTGTCATTTTTCATTCATGGTAACTTCGTGAACCAAATATCTAGCTAATTCAACGGCATCACATAAAAATTCAATAAAAAGACGTGGAAACGTTTATTCAACCAGTTTTTACCCAGTGGGTAGCTCCCCCCTTGAACGGTAATGCGCAATCTTTACAGCAATGCTCTGTACTAACTAGCTAGCTAACATTAGCTAGCCAGCAAGCAATGGAAGTTGGAACTTTGACAAGTGAGCTCTAAAAACGATATAAAATTAAACAAAAATTCTACTTGAATTTGTCATAATTTGGAGAATAACTAAATAATTGTTCATTCATATTAATAGATAAGAAACATAACTTGCTGTACCTTTAGCTACCATTATTTCCTCATAGCATGAGAGACGCGTTGCTTGGAAACGCAAGTTCTCACCAGTGATGTATACAAACCCTGGACTGCATTATTTGAATTGGCCACCGAGTGACTTTGAAGCCACAGGTCAGTCATTTGGAACTCCCCAGAAGGAGCAGTCCTCCATAGGATAGGAATGAATGGAATTCTACATCATTTTTTGTTGTTGTAGTGGGGACAGTAACATTACAACTTTAAACACAAAAAAAGACACTTTAAAGAAATGTTTTATATATTTAGCTCACATATAATTGAAAAAGTATGCATTAAACGGGGGTGCAAGATGGAGGAGAGGTGGCTTCAAAACCAGACAGGCAGCTGATTTGTCAGGTCACTGGAGTTCTTCTTTAATCTAACAGCAACGAATGTTCCTTCTAGTTACATTAGTTGTCCGATTGTAATCTTTACAATCTATGCCCTTTACAGGTATTACAACTCTCTTTTGATTGTTGTGTCTGTATGTAGACAACTATTTTCAATAAGCACACACACACAGGTCACTGCTAAACAAATAATAAGGTATTGTATTATAGCTGCATTTCATGAGAAGATAAAAATGTATTTATTCAAGTGAATTTTAAAAGCTAACAACATACAATGTTTATTCTGCGCCAAAAAGTTCCATTGTGGGAAGTTTTAGACATTTCAAAACACCTTCAGCACCTCTCATGACTTGAGTTCTAAACCAAAAGATAAGATATTACATAACATGTCCAGAAACATACAGCTGTTGGATAGCTTTTAGGGAAATATAGGTATAGAAGGACAACTAATACTGGTACCTTGAAGGTATAAAGCACGCAACTTTATAAATCCACTGACACAAAATAACAAAACAAAAATCTACATTAAGTCAACACATTCAAACAACCCAACAAAATTATTGAATACTATGCAAGGTCTAACATACAAAACATTTTCCAACGAATGTTAACACAAAATAAAACATGCATTATATTTATCTCCAAAAGGTCAAAGGTCAGAATCCATCAGATTTAGTGATTCCATAATCATATCAATTAATCAGGGTCCCCCGCCCCAAAAAAGTTATATATATATATAATATAATATATATAATATATATATATATATATATATATATATATATATATTTTAAGTCTCCTAATTTAGCTCAAGTGATTTAAACATGTCTTCGACATGTTGGAAAGCAACAATTAAAACATGTCTCTTGTTTTCAATCAAGATGACATTTCCCGAGCCCTAACCAGTTTAATGGCGAGTTATCACAAGCCGACATAAGTTAAAAACAAACTTTTTATATTTCTATTCAAACGGTGGCACTTCAATGAATAAGCTAATAGAATGAATAATATAGCATTTTGTGTTCTGGATTTGTCAACGTGTAACAAACAGTTATAGATCAATTTTTATGCACAGCATAAAGCATATGAAATGTAACGTTATAAAAATGGGCGACATGATTCTAAATATATAGGCCTTTCCCTTTTGTCATAAAGTCTATGAAACGTGGCGATTGCAGCCTCAAGGAATCAGAACGAGCACTGGGGGGGTGGATTTAGGTAGCTGCTAAGTCATTCCTTTCTTCACCCCTTTTTCAAATAAGGTGTTGTCAGCTCCAGCTTTGTATTGCTCCTGGCTCGGTAGGTATGTTGGCGGTCCTAGTTGGAGTTCACAGGGTTCTGTATGCTGGGGTCCTGAGGTGCGGTGGCTGCCGGTGGAGGCGCCGCGTTACTGAAGAGCAGGGTCTTGAGGATCATCATGTAGAAGGGGCTGTAGACCTGCTTGTTGAAGTTGACCAGGCTGACGAAGGTGACCGCCAAGGAGGTGAGCTCCGGTTGGATCAGGGCCAGGCCTCCGGGCGTCGGGGGCGGATTCACGTGAGAGTTGGGCGTGGCGAGGAGCACTCGGAAGTACTGCTGGACCCTTCCCTCTGGAGAGGAACAGAGAAGAGGCACAGAACAAACAGAGTGATGACAGGCACGAGGCAATTGTGTGTGAGCTATTCAAGCAATTCAAATAAACTGGAGGAAAATTTCACACAGTGTACAATTACACTGTCCATTCAGAATGTATTCAGACCCCTTCTTCCACATTTTGTTACGTTACAGCCTCATTCTAAAATTGATAACATTTAAAAAAAAATCCAAATTGATCTACACACATACCCCATAATGACTTAGCAAAAAAAAAAAAACAGGTTTAGAAATTTGCAAATGTATAAAAAAATAAATAGAAATACCTGATTTGCATAAGTATTCAGACCCTTTGCTATGAAACTTGAAATTGAGCACAGGTGCATCCTGTTTCAATCAATCATCCTTAGGATGTTTGTATAACTTGATTGGAGTCCACCTGTGGTAAATTCAACTAATTTGACATGATTTGTAGAGGCACACACCTGTCTATATAAGGTCCCACAGTTGACAGTGCATGTCAGAGCAAAAACCATGCCATGAGGCCGAAGGAATTGACTGTAGAGCTCCGAGACAGGATTGTGTCGAGGCACAGATCTGGGGAAGGGTGCCAAAACATTTCTGCAGAATTGAAGGTCCCCAAGAACACAGTGGCCTCCATCATTCTTAAATGGAATAAGTTTGGAACCACCTAGACTCTTCCTAGAGCTGGCTTCCCCAGCCAAACTGAGCCATCGGGGGAGAAGGGCCTAAGTCAGGGAGGTGACCAAGAACCCGATGGTCACTCTGACAAAGCTCCTCTGTGGAGATGGGAGAACCTTCCAGAAGGACAACCTTCTGTAGCACTCCACCAATCAGGCCTTTATGTTAGATTGGCCAGACGGAAGCCACTCCTCAGTAAAAGGCACATAACAGCCCACTTGGAGTTTGCCAAAAGGCACCTAAAGGACATTCAAACCATGAGAAACAACATTCTCTGGTCTGATGAAACCAAGATTGAACTATTTGGCCTGAATGACAAGCGTCACGTCAGGAGGAAACCTGGCACCATCCCTACGGTGAAGCATAGCATCAAGCTGTGGGGATGTTTTTCAGTAGCAGGGACTCAGAGACTAGTCAGGATGAGGCAAAGATGAATGGAGCAAAGTACAGCGAGATCCTTGATGAAAACCTGTTCCAGAGCGCTCAGGACCTCAGACTGGGGTGAATTCTCTGAATGTCCTTGAGTGACCCAGCCAGAGCCCGGACATGAACCCACACAAACCTCTCTAGAGACGTGAAAATAGCTGCGCAGCAACGCTCCCCATCCAACCTGACAGAGCTTATGAGGATCTGCAGAGAAGAATGGGATAATCTCCCCAAATGCAGGTGTGCCAAGCTTGTAGCGTCATACCCAAGAAGACTCAAGGCTGTAATCGCTGCCAAAGGTGCTTCAGAGAACTGAGTAAAGGGTCTGAATACTTAGTGGGGCAAAAAAGTATTTAGTCAAACAACAATTGTGCAAGTTCTCCCACTTAAAAAGATGAGAGGCCTGTAATTTTCATTGTAGGTACACTTCAACTATGACAGACAAAATTAGGGGAAAGAAATCCAGAAAATCACATTGTAGGATTTTTAATGAATTTATTTGCAAATTATGGTGGAAAATAAGTATTTGGTCACCTACAAACAAGCACGATTTCTGGCTCTCACAGACCTGTAACTTCTTCTTTAAGAGGCTCCTCTGTCCTCCACTATTTACCTGTATTAATGGCACCTGTTTGAACTTGTTATCAGTATAAAATCACCTGTCCACAACCTCAAACAGTCACACTCCAAACTCCACTATGGCCAAGACCAAAGAGCTGTCAAAGGACACCAGAAACAAAATTGTAGACCTGCACCAGGCTGGGAGGACTGAATCTGCAATAGGTAAGCAGCTTGGTTTGAAGAAATCAACTGTGGGAGCAATTATTAGGAAATGGAAGACCACTGATAATCTCCCTCGATCTGGGGCTCCACGCAAGATCTCACCCCGTGGTGTCAAAATGATCACAAGAACGGTGAGCAAAAATCCCAGAACCACACGGGGGGACCGAGTGAATGACCTACAGAGAGCTGGGACCAAAGTAACAAAGCCTACCATCAGTAGCACACTACGCCGCCAGGGACTCAAATCCTGCAGTGCCAGACGTGTCCCGCTGCTTAAGCCAGTACATGTCCAGGCCCGTCTGAAGTTTGCTAGAGAGCATTTGGATGATCCAGAAGAAGATTGGGAGAATGTCATATGGTCAGATGAAACCAAAATAGAACTTTTTGGTAAAAACTCAACTCGTCGTGTTTGGAGGACAAAGAATGCTGAGTTGCATCCAAAGAACACCATACCTACTGTGAAGCATGGGGGTGGAAACATCATGCTTTTGGGCTGTTTTTCTGCAAAGGGACCAGGACGACTGATCCGTGTAAAGGAAAGAATGAATGGGGCCATGTATCGTGAGATTTTGAGTGAAAACCTCCTTCCATCAGCAAGGGCATTGAAGATGAAACGTGGCTGGGTCTTTCAGCATGACAATGATCCCAAACACACCGCCCGGGCAACGAAGGAGTGGCTTCGTCAGAAGCATTTCAAGGTCCTGGAGTGGCCTAGCCAGTCTCCAGATCTCAACCCCATAGAAAATCTTTGGAGGGAGTTGAAAGTCTGTGTTGCCCAGCAACAGCCCCAAAACATCACTGCTCTAGAGGAGATCTGCATGGAGGAATGGGCCAAAATACCAGCAACAGTGTGTGAAAACCTTGTGAAGACTTACAGAAAACGTTTGACCTCTGTCATTGCCAACAAAGGGTATATACAGTGGGGCAAAAAAGTATTTAGTCAGCCACCAATTGTGCAAGTTCTCCCACTTGAAAATTACAGGCCTCTCTCATCTTTTTAAGTGGGAGAACTTGCACAATTGGTGGCTGACAAAATACTTTTTTGCCCCACTGTATGTAAATGTGATATTTTCATGTTTTTCTTTTCTTATAAATTTACATAAAAAGTAATACAAAATTGTCTTGTCATTATGGGGTATAGTGTGTAGATTGATGAGCAAAAAAACAACAATTGAATCAATTTTAGAATAAGGCTGTAACGTAACAAAATGTGGAAAATGTCAAGGGGTCTGAATACTTTCCGAATGCAATGTAGCTTGGCTGAGAACATTGCATTAAATATATACAATGAAATAGTTAGTGAGCCATGTCAGGCCCTCAGGTGTTGTTTTGCTTACCCACAAGACTGCGGATAGGGTTGTTTTCCTGGGTGATGCTGGTGATCTGGCCCTTGAGTGTGACCTGGAGTTCTGGGGGCAAGGCTGGGTAGTTCCTCTCAGTCAGGGACTTGTTGAGCTCACAGCAGATCTGACCACTGACGTTCCCCAGAGCCTCTGACAGGTTAAAGTCCCTGCAGAGTGGAGGAAGTCAGTGTCAATTTTCACTTTGAAATTGATATACGAGTGTGTGTGTTTATGTAGAACCTACGGGAGGTGCATGCCCTCCAGGAGCACGCTAGTCATCCTCTTGAGGCGCTCGGCCAGTGTGGGCAGCCCCGAGATGGGCCCTCCGATGGCGCTGTAGACAATGAGCAGCACGGAGGCCACGGCCTTTAGCAGCTGGAGCCTCCGCTGGAGCTCCCGCAGACGCACCTCGTCTGTCATCAGGGTCTGAGTGGGTTAAACACACACACACACACACACACAGAGAGACTCAAATGACTTTCACATATAGGGACGAATCATCAACTTAAGCCACATTTTTACTCCCATTGACATCAATGCATGACTAAATGAACATTTGACATTAGTGGAAGTTAGGATTCACCCCATGGAGACTAGATTTTAGACAATGGTCATTTGATAGACTTGTGGTTGTAAGTTGGTTGAGAGAGATGGTACCTTCTTTCAGACACTTGCATTCATATGGAATTCACACACATTTCAGACAAACAAACCCTCTAGATAAGTCTATATGCAAATAAATACCAAAAATTCATTTGACCATATAATACACAGAAACGAACACCTGTCAACATCCTTGTCGCCTCTATTCACACACACACACACACACACACATTTCCCCTGTGACCATTCAGCAACACCCTCACCACCTGACAAACGCACTGAATGTCACCTTTTCTTAATAACGAAGGATGAGTAATCCAATGGCAATCAAGATATGTCTTGAATAAGCAAATCATTATTTTGAATAATGATTTTGAATAATGTACTAAGACACACACACACACACACTCAAACCCACTTCAGGCAGTGGGCTCTTGTGGTAGTCCCAGGTGAGGAGGCAGATGAATCCACTGTTGAAGACCAGGAGGGGACTTGGCAGGGCTTTCCCCACCTTCCCATGGCCGTTGGGCTGCTCCACGGTTGGCATGGAGAAAAGCACTTCCTCCAGAGAGGACTTGATCCACTCAGTGGTATGGTCCAATGCACCTGAGGAAGTTAGGACAGTCATTTGTATGGCATTTAATAGAGATCGACATCTTTCATTTAATGATGTAGAGAAATCAAACCCACGCTTCACATGCTGTACATCCCACAACACCATAAAGCAGTACAGGCTCATAATTTACTTTGGAAGAAAACCAGCTAGACCTGAACCTTACACAGCATGCACTGTTCCAGGAGCACACCCTGTTCAAACAATGAATGAATTTAGGCACTCAACTGACAAATGTATTTGTAAAGAAACAGGGAAATGATCCAAACGCCAGTCCAATGCCAATAAAATGTTCCTCATAATAATTAAAGGTTAATAACAATGCAGACTCACTGGGAGTCTTCTCCACGATGCTCTGGAACTTGGCCCTCTCATACTCCACTGACTGCCTCTGCAGATCGGGCCGCAGGCTCTGGATGGTAAAGTTCACCATGTCCATCTTCATCAGGTCCAGCACCCGGAAGATCTCCCTGCTCAATGTAATAACACTCTCAAAACAGATGCTTCCAGAAGTAATACCTAGTGACTTGCCGTCATCAAACCCATACCTCAACATCTGTACTCCTAGCTTCGGAGATCTAAAAGGGTCAATTGAATTTAACAAAGGTGGACTTCAATTAAGTTGTAGAAACATCTCAAGGTGAGCAATGGAAACAGAATACATCTGGGCTCAATTTTGATTTGCATAGCAAAGGGTCTGAATACTTATGTAAATAAGGTATTTTCTATATATTTATTTTCAAATTTTGCAAAAATGTCTAAAAAACGCTTTTCACTTTGTCATTGTGTGTCGATTGATTACATTTTTTTTGTAATCCATTTTAGAATAAGGCTGTAACGTAACACAATGTGGAAAAATACATGGGGTCTGAATACTTTCCGAATGCACGGTAGCTTTAGAGAGGCAACAGAATCAAAATGGGGATGGCTACAAATATCCAAATAAATATTCACAAGGGTTGGAAACAAAACTTTGCCCAAACGTACTTGTACATTGACGCAACATTGTCGGGGCTCTCGCGGAGCTTCTTGACCTCATCGTCACGGACGGGGGCACACAGCTTGCCCATGATGGTGATGATGTAAGAGGCCAGGCCGTGTATGTCCACCGCTTCCTTGTCCGCCTGCTGGCGAATCAGATACATGTCCAGCACCTCCAGGATCTGAGTCCGTAGCCGATTGGCTCCCGGGCTCAGGAACGACAACAGGATCTGTTCAAAATAAATGGGTTTAAAAAATGAAACAATATATAGCAAGAAGATATCAATCTTAAAAGCTATTAGCCCATTTTAAATACATACATTCACAATACACACACAATTGGACAGGTGAAAGAATGGATTCCACTACATAACTGTTGCTTATCCACTTGTGTCAGATCAGTGATTACTGCTCAGGGAGTTAGAAATTATACATTTTCAAAGTCTTCCAACAGGGTCATCTTCCTGATAAGATAAGCTTTCCAACCATGGATTCATCAAGATTGATAGAGGGGAAAGGGGCCAATGCTCACCTCTCTGATCTCCTCCAGCAGTTTGATGGCGTGCTCATACTCTGGTGGGTCATCATTCAGCTCAGACTCCAGGCCATCCCAGAAAGCCTTGTGAACTATATATTTGACTTGCTTCTCCAAACTGAAGAGGAGAATTGAATATCATCAGTTGTCAATTGGCATTTGAGTAGCCCAAGTGATGGCCATGTTTACTGGGCGTCCATTTTGAGCTGGTACCTGTTCTGAGGTAGGTGGGGCTGCTCCACATGGAAGTCACGGTTGACAATGATCTCGTGGGCCAGGGTCAGGTTGGACAGGTCCCGGGCAGAAGAAATGACATCATCCAGTGTTATAGTTTTGGGCGGGCTGGCTGTAAATAGGGGGCATAACATTTCTTAAATAAGAACAAAAAGTGTTGAGAATAACCATTTTGGCATTTGAAAGCTCAACCAAAGTGGGGAGATGGCACACAGTGTTGCATTCCGATTCTCTATACTACTCAAAAAGTGATGACAACATCAATCCAATGCTTTTAAATCAATGATGGGAAGTGTGCAAGTGCACACTTTCTGGAAATGGGTAGGAAATGGAAATGCAATTTTTAGGATGACATTTTGACAAACATAAGAAGCAGTCCTACTAAACAGGGAGAAAGGAGATTTACTCACATGAGGGCGAGCTGTGCTTGCTGCTGGAGCAGTCACTGGTGAAGCTTTGGCGGGAGCAGTCAAAGTCGCTGGCAGACGTGATGCTGTTACAGCGGTCCGATGACGACTCAGCGTCGCTGCTGGCATCCTCGCTAACAGTGGTGGACATGGAGGTGGGCCGCTCATCATTCCCAGGCATGGTGGGATAGCGCTGCAGACAGGCACAGAAGTCATGCATGTATGTACAGTTGAAGTCAGAAGTTTACATACACCTTAGCCAAATACATTTAAACTTAGTTTTTCACAACTCCTGACATTTAATCCAAATAAAAAAAACCTGTCTTAGGTCAGTTAGGATCACCACTTTATTTCAAGAATGTGAAATGTCAGAATAATACTAGAGAGAATGATTTGTTTCAGATTTGACTTCTTTCATCACATTCCCAGTGGGTCAGAAGTTTACATACAATCAATTAGTATTTGGTAGCATTTCCTTTAAAATTGTTTAACTTTGGTCAAACATTTTGGGTAGCCTTCCACAAGCTTCCCAAAATAAGTTGGGTGAATTTTGGCCCATTCCTCCTGACAGAGCTGGTGTAACTGAGTCAGGTTTGTAGGCCATCTTGCTCGCACTCAGTTCTGCCCACAAACTTTCTAAAGGATTGAGGTCATGACTTTGTGGTGGCCACTCCAATACCTTGACTTTGTTGTCCTTAAGCCATTTTTCCACAACTTTGGAAGTATGCTTGGGGTCATTGTCCATTTGGAAGACCCATTTACGAACAAGATTATACTTCCTGACTGATGTCTTGAGATGTTGCTTCAATATATCCACATCATTTTCCATCCTCATGATGCCATCTATTTTGTGAAGTGCACTAGTCCCTCCTGCAGCAAAGCACCCCCACAACATGATGCTGCCACCCCCGTGCTTCACGGTTGAGATGGTGTTCTTAGGCTTGCAAGCCTCTCTCTTTTTCCTCCAAACATAACGATGGTCATTATGGCCAAACAGTTCTATTTTTGTTTCATCAGACCAGAGGATATTTCTCCAAAATGTACAATCTTTGTCCCCATGTGCAGTTGCAAACCGTAGTCTGACTTTTTTATGGCAGTTTTGGAGCAGTGGCTTCTTCCTTGCTGACCGGCCTTTCAGGTCATGTGGATATAGGACTCGTTTTTACTGTGGATATAGATACTTTTGTACCCGTTTCCTCCAGGATCTTCACAAGGTCCTTTGCTGTTGTTCAGGGATTGATTTGCACTTTTCGCACCAAAGTACGTTCATCTCTACGAGACAGAAAGCGTCTCCTTCCTGAGCGGTATGACGGCTGCGTGGTCCCATGGTGTTTATACTTGCGTACTATTGTTTGTACAGATGAATGTGGTACAGTGTTATGAATGGGATTGCATGCGTCTCCAGGGTAACATGATAACAGTGGCATTCTCAGCCAATCGTCCACAGATCCAGTTACACTTCACTGCTTAGATGGACAGGGTAATCATTCTCATGTACCGCACATCAGTCCAAGCAACATAAAAAAAAGGCACACTTCCAGCCATCCCATCATTGAGATCAAGTAAACAACTTGGCCTACACTTTTTAGAGCAATAAGTGTTGAGGCAAAGCACTTGAATTTAGGCCAATAGTTTTAAAATGGACCTTAAAACATTCCAATACACTATGTCGAACTACTAGGCCATATACAGAAGACACAGTATCAGACGTGTGTTGCCCTGTTGGGCTATCTGGCAAAGAAAACACCAACAACTCCAGTCCAGAGAGCTAGGTGGTGCTTCCTTCTTAACTTTTGACTGGTACTGTACATTCAGATTAAGCATATTCAAAAGTCTGACTTGTGATGGGAATGTTTACAAAAAGTGAGCCTGCGTGTTAGAGACGAGTCTTTCACTCTCGGATTCGTATAGGCTATCCGTCGCTCAGCACTACAAGGCTGGTTACAGCAAAGGGCATTTTCAGTTAATACTGCAGTACACTGTACAAGCTGCATGCACAAAACAATATATCCACACACACACGCGTCACTGAGAAGTGCACGCGATCCTGCAGCACCAAAACAAGAGCGCTGGACAAGACTGAGAAGAGATCTGCCTGTGCCAAAAGAAACGCAAGACAATAACTATGTCGCTGAAAGGGTTTTAATTGATTGCATTCCTCGCATCTAGTTACACAGGAAGAATTGTATTGAAGCTACCAACTCCAATTAAAATGTCGCTACAAGCAATAGTTGTTATTGTAACGACATTATATTAATCTGACAAGGAGCTAAATGGCTTTTTAACAGCTAGAAGATATATTGTTTGTAAACAACAATGCTAACGGTAAATCACCTATTTCTAACGGGTTCAAGTTTGTAACGTTACGATTACATACAGCCAGCTCAATCACACCAACAAGGATAAACATGACCCAAACAATAAATTGGTAACTAGCAACATCATAGAATAGGTAGGTAGGTGACTGTTGACAAGCTCAAAGGATTTCGCTATCTAGCTAAATTCCCAACTAGCATGTGCTAATTCTAACAAAAATATACATCGAAATATAGCTATGTTTTACCTTTTTTACGTCTCCGCTGTGGGAGACTAGGTTATACACCAAAAGAGTCGTTTGTAAAGGAGGTTGAGTCTAATTAGCTGACGGCACTTTAGTATTTTTAAAGGTCCAAGACCACAGCTGGCTTGCGGTTCGATTTGGGCTAAACCGTTCAGTAGCGGTGGGGGGTACTTTGTTGGGTAACGTTAATACAAACCTAAACCGTATATACAAACAGCAATTTATGGATAGATAGCTATCATTATATATCGAATACATGTTTAATTCATCTCAATATATGGTATATGGTATCCCAGCTGTAGCTTACTGAAAGGAAA